>NC_138194.1:20920474-21045980 GCF_964194105.1 Spermophilus citellus
TTTATGATAAATCTTTTAGGACCTGTAGACAATCTCTACCCTAGGTAATTAGCAGTATATTAGATGTGGTGTAAAATAATGTAAATTCTGTGAAATTCATTAAAATTTTCTTCTTTTTTAAATCCTAGAAAACACCCATGTGATAATTTAAAAGAGCTTTACAATGATAAATGTGAAAAAGTTTTTAATCCATGCCCAAAATTTATTTATCCAAGCTTTCATAATCAAGAGACAAATTACAGATATAAGGTATGTGAAAGCACTTTTAATAAAACTACAAGAATTCCTGAACTCCAGAGAATTAGTATGGATGAGAAGCCCTACAAATGTAAAAAATATGTAGAAGCATTTAAAGATTCCTCAATTGTTTATCAGAGCAGTGATAAATCCTCCATAAGTAAAGAATGTGAAAAAAATTTTACTCAAATTCCATCCATTACTAAAAATCATATGCTTTACAATGGAGGTATACCTTACAAATTAAAGAAATGTGAAAATGTCTTTAAGTGTTGCTCAAACCTTTTTAAACACTACAGTAATCATACTGGAGAGAAAATCTGGAAATGTAAAGAATGTGGCAAAGCTTTTAATAGAAAATCATACCTTACTGAACACCAGAAAATTCATACTGGAGAAAAGCCATACAAATGTAAAGAATGTGGCAAAGCTTTTAGTCAAAACTCACTTCTTACTCGACACCAGAGACTTCATGCAGGAGAAAAGCCATACAAATGTAGACAATGTGGCAAAGCTTTTAATCAAAGATCACACCTTACACAACACCAGAGAATTCATACTGGAGAAAAGCCATACAAATGTAAAGAATGTGGCAAAGCTTTTAATCAAAAATCATGCCTTACTCAACACCAGAGACTTCATACTGGAGAAAAGCCATACAAATGTAAAGAATGTGGCAAAGCTTTTAATCAAAAATCACGCCTTACTCAACACCAGAGACTTCATACAGGAGAAAAGCCATACAAATGTAGAGAATGTGGCAAAGCTTTTAATCAAAGATCACACCTTATACAACACCAGAGAATTCATACTGGAGAAAAGCCATACAAATGTAAAGAATGTGGCAAAGCTTTTAAACAAAGATCATGCCTTACTCAACACCAGAGACTTCATACTGGAGAAAAGCCATACAAATGTAAAGAATGTGCCAAAGCTTTTAATCAAAAATCACAACTTACTCAACACCAGAGATTTCATACAGGAGAAAAGCCATACAAATGTAAAGAATGTGGCAAAGCTTTTAAACAAAGATCACACCTTACTCGACACCAGAGACTTCATACAGGAGAAAAGCCATACAAATGTAGAGAATGTGGCAAAGATTTTAATAAAATATTATGCCTTACTCAACACCAGAGAATTCATACTGGGGAGAAACCATACAAATATCAATAATGTGGCAAAGCTTCTAATTGAAGGTCATTTCTTAGTCAACACCAGAGACTTTATATGAGAGAAAGGCCATACAAATGCAAAGAATGTGGCAAAGCTTTTAATCAAAGATCATACCTTATTTGACACCAGAGAATTAATACTGGGGGAAAGCCATACAAGTGTAAAGAATATGGCAAAGCTCTTTATCAAAAATCACACATTTCTCAACACCAGATAATTCATACTGGGGAGAAACCATACAAATGCAAAGAATATGGCAAAGCTATTCTATTAGGAAAAAGTATTGTTGTTCATCAAATATTTATACTGGATAAGAGCCATATAAATGTTAAGAATATGGCAAAGTTTTAAGTATGCTTCAAGTGTTAACAAGAAACAGATCATTCATACTTGAGACAATTCTCACAAATCTATATACTGTAAAAGTCATTTGTTGTAAGATCACACCTCATTGGTCACCAGAAACTTCATACTAGAAAGAAAAATTATAATTGCCCAGAGATAGCTCCGCAGCACTGACTCCATGAAACTCCAACCCTTGCCCAACTGGCTGTTACTCAGGAGCCCATGGAAGTGGGCAGGAAGCATGGTTGGATCCTTTGGCCGTCTTTCCTTCTGAGGACCTCTCCAGGTTCACTTGTCCTTTCCTCAGTTTCTCTGTTTGAATTGATTGAATTCAAATCGTCTTTTTTTCCAAAGCTATCTCTGGACTTAAAGGCCTCTTTTGTACCAAACCAACACATTAATAAAACTATCTTACGCCTGAAGTCTATGATCACATCAATGTTTTCCCCATAACCTCAGATGGACAGCATGTTCCTTTGTCAATGTCTTATTTATTTATTTTATTTTATTTTGGGGGGTATAGTGAGGATTGAATTCAGGGGCACTCAAACACTAAGCCACCTCCCGGCCCTATTTTGTATTTATTTATAGACACAATTTCATTGAGTTGCTTAGGGCCTCACTTTTACTAATAAGGCTGGATTTGAACTTGTGATTCTCCTGCCTCAGCCTCCTGTGCTGCTTGGATGACCAGCATGCATCACTGCATCCAAAAGTCAATGTCTCTTGCTCTGTAGTTAGTTTAATTTTACTCAGGATTTTTATGTCCATAAAAAACATTCAAAAGATGTTTTTGTCACACTTCAAGCATCAGATTCTGGCTTTTAAAGTCCTGCATAATACACCTTAGCTTTCTACATCAAATGCAGAGTTTATAAGTTTGAAACCAGGTGGCTGAGAAACAAATATATTGAACAGCAAAATGCGATACATGTTGTGGTTAAATCTACACATGTAATGGGTGTGAACACTCACAATGAATAGACAGCAGGAGGACTGTCCATGACCCTTGAGGGCCCTGAGCCTCCATCTATGACTTTGAGCCCCTGAACCTCCAGAGGGTCTGTACAAATGAGAAAGAAGCACACTACATTTTCCCACCCCTAAACACACTGTAGAATTTACTAGACAGACCAGGGGAAGCACTGTGTGTCTTTGTACCAATGTGTGGCTCTACTTGCATATATATATATATAATCATCTGCTTTAGAGAACACTGAGTCAGTACCTGATGAAACATAGTTGCCCTTTTTTTCTCTTAAAAGAAAACCACAGCCCTGCACACTTTTTAAATCAATAACTTTGTTACATTTGAAAAAAAATAAGAATGATTAAAAAATGGTGTCAATGAAAAGCATTTGGACTGATGAGTCCATCCTGCCAGTAACGCTTACAAGGATACAGTTGTGTCACCCAGGAAAAAGCATGTCTGTCCCAGGCCACACTGTGAAAGCTCAGAAAGTTACATCTTTCCCTGGACCCATCCTCGGCTCTTCAAGGTGCTTCTTCCCAGGGAATGATGTTTTTAACAGTTAATAAAGTATGAGGAAATCTCTTCCACTGCATACTTCAGGTTCTCTCAGGATTCTGAAAGACTCAGTCTAAAGCTGGGAACAGTGGTACACACTTTTCATCCAAGCAGCAGGGGAGGCTGAGGAAGGAGGATCACAGTTTCAAAACCAGCCTCAGCAATTTCACAAGAATCTAAGCAACTTAGGAAGATCCTAACTCTAAATAAAAAGACTTGGGGACATGGCTCAGTAGTAGAGAGCACTTTGGTTTGATCCCAAGTTAAAAACAAGGCAAAGAGACTCGGGATTTGTGGTCATCAGACTCAGTTTTTGCTGTGCATACGTCTGAACAATTGCATCATTTAAAAAGCTTTTTTAAAAAAATGATAATAGCTATAGTTATTTAGTGATCACCATAGTGCTATAAAGCACAGATACCTCCACTGACTTACTGTCACAGAAATACGTCCATGATAATCCCACAATATTAAGATGGTGCCTCTGTTGATGGGGGATTCATTTGGTAGCCTCTTTTCAGTTACTCTCTCACAACAGGTGTGCACTAAACCCCTGAAAGTTCCAGTAATTCAGATCAAAAATCATGCTTTACTCAACACCAGAGAATTCACACTGGAGAAAACCTATACAAATGTAAAGAAGGCAACAAAGCTTTTAATAAAAGATTATGCCTTACTCAACACCAGAGAATTCATACTGGGGAGAAACCATACAAATATCAATAATGTGGTAAAGCTAAGGAACTTAGTAAGATCATAACTCTAAATTAAACAACCCCCAAGAAGGCACAGAGACATCCATGCAAACTCCACTGCAGGTGTGAACTTAACTTTGTGCCTCACTGCTCAGTAGTTCTCAGCCATGGCAGTGGTTTTACCCACTGGACATTGGGCCTTTTAGAGGCATTTTTTTTTTATTTTAAAGGTAGGGAATATGATTACTAAACATCATCATGATGGGCAAGCCCCTTACCAAAAACAACCTTTTGGTCTCTAAGTTTAACCATGCTGAGGCTCAGGAACCCTGAGGTAGATCATACATGCTGGGAAAAAAAAACTGGTATTTTTCTAATTTATTATTTTCTCCCCAGTGCTTTAAGCACAATGATTGTCTCCCAGTAGTGAGGAATGGAAGAAAGAAACAAGAGAAGGAGCAGAAGGAGACACACAGCATATTATCAGATGAAACCTAAAGCCTGTAGGCAGGAGAATTATTAATTTGGACCTGATTATGGTGCTACTAACTCTCTGTCAAAGAGTTCTACCATCCTTCCCAAACCTTACCAGTCCCAGGTCAGTTGTCAGTATTGAGCCAGATTCCCCTACTTGAACAACAGGCAAGATTCTTCCTTAGCAGAAACCCCATTGAGGAAGTAGTCTTTCCACCTCTCCTATTCCAAGAATGAATAGTGAGTCATTGAGGACTTCATCTGCATTCACGTGCGTGTGCACACTCTCACACACACACACACACACACACAAATTAATATTCAGGCCATCAGAATCTGCAACCCCATGCTGGAGCTGGTGGCCTGGGAAATTATCTTGCCATCTACAAGAAAAACCTTTGACTTCTGATCCTGCACATTCCAGAATTTTCTGTGCAGTGTTCCACTTTCCCCTTCCAAGGTGCCATCCGAGAGAAAAAAAGCTACAGTAAGACTCAAAGCCAGGCCACTGCCCTTTTCTCTGTACCTGAGTAGTCTGACCTTATCCCAAACATCCTGAGCTTGCCCCAGGCAGGTATCACCTGGTGACAAATTGAGGATCAAAGGACAGAGAGGAGACTGTTGACAGGCAACAGAATTCTCTACTCTGCTGGCCAAGCTTTATGCCTCTCCTGAAGACACTTTATTAAAACAAGGAGTCCTGCTACTCTGCAGTCACCCACAAGGCTGCATAAGGTCCATGAAGAAAAAAAAATATCACAAACACAATTCCTTGCCTGAGGGAGCAGAGAGCAAGCCTCTAGAAGCACCTACAGAGTCATTTTCTTTCTTTTTTTTTTTTCTGGAAATAGAAAGTACTTGTGGTACCGAGGCCTTTTACAGTTGGGACTCTCTTCCTTTGACAATGGGGCTTTGCTGACCATGAAGGGGATAAATTCTTAGACTGGGTGGGTGGGTGTGTGTATTTGAGGGGCAGAGGAAGGTACTGGGGATTTAACCAAGAGCATTTTACAGCTGTTCTACTATACCTCAAGAAGATCCCTAGATGTGTTTTTTAAATTTTACTGTGAGCCAGGATCTCACTAAATTGTTCAGGCTGACCTTGAACTTACAATCCATCAGCTTCAGTCCCCTGAATCACTTGATTTATAGGCATGGACCACCTCACCCAGGCATGGACCACTTCACGCAGTCATGACCTTCTGGAGAGAGCTAATTCTTATAGATAGTCAGCCATCTTCCCAAGTTGTTCATGTGCAAATTAACTAATATAATTTCCATACTACCAATATCCTTCCTATTATGCTCCCAGCATCCCAAGTCAGACTTTGTCTGAACTAATCATGGCATGTCCTAGTACCAGAATACCAGAGATGGCTCATGCCCCCTTAAGCTCACTGAAATTATAACAACATACTAACCCTAAATCCACTTATGCTGTCTCATCTTTTCTTCCTGCACGAATAGAAGAAAGTCTCTTTTCCATATTCTCCATCACCTCCCACACCCTCATCTCCTGACCAACCCTGGATCTTCCCAAAGGGCTCTTCACTACTGCTTATAGAAAACTGTAGCTCTCTGTGACAATGTGTGTGTTTATGTGCATCTCCTATATATGATTAAAACAAACCCAAGGCACTCTTACAACAATGGCAAATCTATAAATCTCCTCAAAAAGGCCAGAGCAACTACATCTGTAACCTGTACCACTTGGTCTTGGTCATGGGGAGGCACCAAAGCCCTTGCTTTCTTTTAGGCATTCCCCATCTTAGTGCTGGGAAACACAAAAGGCTTCCAGAGGTGGAGGGAAAGGAGGGGCTCTTCACCTGGAATGTGGGAATTGTGTAGGCACTGTTCCTGTTGCATACAGTCTCTTCCACCATTGTTGTAAACATGGGTTGCAGAAGAGGTACATTAGCAGATAAAGTCCACAATAGTCTGGAGTAGAGCTAGGCTTGGACCCAAGATTCAAATTCAAGATATCTTCCCACCTTCTGAGTTACTTTTCTTATAAATACCTTAAAGCATCAAAAAGGCAGGCCATATGTTCTGGGTGTTCATAAAACCAGAGTATACTTTTCAGGAGAAGAAAATATTGTCTCCACTTTTCTCCTCCAGATTGGTATTATAAGGGCCTGTGACCATATCTCTGCCACCACCAGGACTTCAGGCTGTGGGGAAATAGCCTGTCCTGTATGGGGAGAAGGACCTATGACATTCTAAATAAATTTCCTGCTACAGTACTATAGTAGTACTGTAGTCAAAGACCCTGGCTTCATATCACTTCCTGGAATCTGCAGTAAAACCTGCCTCAGCACAGCGACACTTCAGGGACTCTGATGGGAGAAACCAAGAGAAGCCCCCAGCCACCTGCAGAGTGCCCTCCACTGGCAAAAAAAAAAAAAAAAAAAAAAAACTGGCTCGCCATCTAGTGGTCTTATTGGGCAACTGTGGGCTGTGGGGATCTGCACATCATGATCCAGAATCTTTAATCTCTGGAAGAGAAGTAAAGGTTAAAATGTTTACAGGGATTTGACTCTTACCTGTGGGTGTTGTGGTTGAAGGTCTTAATGGGGTCATTGCAACAGGATTCCCTGAACATCTCAGCAGTACAGATCCATGCACCCAGCCCCTTGGATCTCAGGTTCTGTCCACCATGGCTGAAACTAGACAATTTTGGATACAGGTTATTAAGGTGTAAGTTAGTGAGATCATAATAACTTTTTTTTTGTAAAGTGGTGGCAAAAATTGTTCTTGGAGGAGAGACCAAATCAGAGTACAGATTTTAAGCCCCAACCATGCAACTGAATGGATCATAAAAATTAAGATTTGTGAGCCACTCTGAGTCTTGTATAATAAGGCTGAGCTGCAACCTGAGAATCCACATTTCTATCCAGTTCTCTGGTAAAACTGATGTTTGTTTGGGGCCCAGTCTTTGGGACCCAGGATCAACCATAGTATGACTTAGGCTAAACTACTTCTAGCTAAATGATAGGGGACATATGTGAGTGGTGAGAGCATGAGGTTCAGGGAATAATTCTATAATGTGGGGTTCACTGTGCTGACCCTCACATGCTTTCCTTTTCATGAAGAAATTAACCTGCAACCCTGCCTGCATTAAGTGCCTCAGTAAACTATCTGTTATCTGCAGGAGAAAATCAGATATAAAATAATGTCCATAAGAGGAAACCATGTTACCCTTAAGAAGGGAACTTTTGTGACTCTTTCCACATACCAGATTCTGAAACCCATAGAGATAAAAATATTTTTTCCTAACTCTAAAATCTGCAAGAATTTATGGTTAAGAATCCAGTGAGAATCAGTTGCATTAGCCAAGGTGACCTAAAGTTATCACAGTAGTGGGGACTTGACAGTCTGATGTTATCCAGCTGTCAGTTCAAAGTCAAATGGTAGGCCTGGGTAGGACTCTTTGGAAACTTCTCTGGGATACCCAATAAAAGTGGATTGCATGAAAGGCACACTGTCTCTCTCCTTTCTCAGAGGACCTATTATCTTCTATGAGAGTGTCACCTTTCCCTATTTATCCCTTCAATAAACTAATGCCTGTTATTCTGAGTGAAATGTCTGAAATCTTTCTGACTTAGTTACAAGAATTAGAGTTTGAAGGGGGGCCTTCTTACTGTTTCAGTTTACATGAAGTCACCAACCTTGTATCATTAAACATTTAAAAAGTTCTCATGATCTACATTAAGCTTGCTCCAGCTACACTTTCAAGGTTTACAGAGTTGTAGTCCCCAGCTCTTTCAGGAAAAGCCAAAAGATAAAGCTAAGATCAGCTAAGATAAAGCTAAATGATGTGACTGTATTTTTCCTCACACACTAGTTGTTAGGACTATCAGGAGATATGGTTGAGCCCAGTTCTTGTGCAGCAAAAACCTTTAGTTCCCACTGCTACATCCAAATAACCAATGAGGTTAGAATGGTCATCATCCACAGCATGTGAGGCCAGGTATGAGATGTCTCCACAAGATCCATGCACATTTTCATCACTTTCACATAAACGTTTGCATGTGAGGTGTTTTACACTAGAAACTCACCAAAACAAATGGTAAACCTGTGCACTGGACAACCAGAAGAATTTTATCAGAGGATCAGTTCCATCCTGTATCTCCAGCATAAGGGGCTCTGGTAAATGCTTGGCTCAATAAACCACTCTTAGTTTAGAAATAGGCAGTGATCTGATCTCCACCTACAAATTCTGTTCAGCCTATTCAAACCACTAGTACATGTAGCCAATCAGAAGTTATCCCTGCTCAAGGGACACTCAAGAAACTTGAATCTAAACCTGGTTCTACCTGTTCTACTCACTCAAGAAATGTATCTCAGTTGATGTGGTTCTTAATATGCATTGCAACCTAGTAAAAAAATAATTTGATTGAAACTAGAAACAAATTATTGGTTATAAATGTATATATAATACAGTAAAACAAACAAAAAAACACTTTCAGAGTTAATTTATCCACTGAGCAACATCCCCAGCCCTATTTTGTATTTTATTTAGAGACAGAGTTGCTTAATACCATGTTATTGCTGAGGCTGGCTTTGAACTCAGGATGCTCCTTCCTCAGCCTCCAGAGCCACTCAGATTACAGTCATGTGCTACTGCACCTGGCCCCAAATTTGTTTTCTTTTACAAGTAAAGTATCTGTGGGTAGTTCTGACTGAGGCATAGCTGATTTCAGAAATCAGGGTCTTTTCACCTCTCACTTCCCATTTCATTTCAGGGCCTTTCCTGAGCCATAGTTGGCAATAAGCTTTCCATGCTCATTTTCTACAGTTATTTGTGGCCCTCTGGAACAGTATGTCTGGACCAGCTCAAACCAACTTGGCAGGTTAAGAGCCTCTTGTTCAGGGGGCTTCATGCTATGACTTCCTGGTCTGGGTAACCTGTCTGATTCACCCCCCATGGAGTGGAATGCAGAAGGGGATTCCCAGGAAAAAAACACAAGCAACTTCTGGAAGAAGCGAAAGCAGACACTGGAGACAAATAACACATCAGACTCCCTTCTGATCTTCAGGAAAGCCATTGTCTACGTGTGGAGCTGAGAAGTCTATGTTAGTTCATGACACTGTCCAAGCACTCAGGGCTCAGGACATCCCCATCTCATAGATGAGGAGACCAGAACTCAGAGGGAATTAAACTCCCTGTAAAAGGCCACTGGCCTTGAAAGTGGTAGACCTGAATATTAATACAAATCCAGACTGTTTTGAATCAGTCTTGACCTCCCAGCTCAAGGTTACTCTCCATCAAGTACAAGAAGATTATCATTGACATAGAGGAGGAAGAGGGGAAGCAGGAAAGATAAAGATTCCCTGATAGAACTTCACATAGACCCTGTACTGGTAAATTTGTTCCTGAGTTCGGGAGGCTTCCTGCCTACTAATATTTTCTAGTGGTTAATACACATATATATTTCCACATAACTCTTTGGAATTTTGGCATTAGTATTGTTTTTTGATCACTTATTTTTCTTAAGTCAACTTACCTGTTATACTTACAGAAATGTCCTCAAAACCTTAAGTGTTTGTGGCAGTTTTAAATCAAAATGAGTAATGCTTGCCTCAAATAAAAATAAAAAGGATTAAAAGTCCATAAAAGGATTAAATGAAAGGCTAGTCATCTGTTCATTCAATATCATCCCACAATTGAAGTGGGGTCTTTAGAATCAATTTGGAAAATTAGAGCTACCAGGTCACACCAGAACACAAATGACCCCTATGCTCCTTCTCCACATGCAGTTTTCCATTCCTGCAATTTCCTCTGCACTCTGACAGCAAGGCTAAGGAACTACCAGCTCCTGTAAACCAGGATGCCAGGTTGTCCTACCCCAAATGTGGCCAAGTCTCCACACCTTATCCTCAGGCTCTAGGTCCTGGCCACTGCACCCCTAGTTTCTGAACACATACATTTATAGGTGTATAAATTTCTTCAGGGTCCTTGTTTTCTTCCAGCACTATTTTGCCTGAACATTGTATCATGTTATAACTCCCATTTTACCTTTAGTGTGATTATTGCTTTAAGTGTCCTGGGAAGAAGTGACCAACCAGGTTTGCAGGATGTATCCAGGAAGCCAGGCAGTGCTAGGCCATGAACATCTTTTCCCAATTTTCCTTTGTCTACCTGCTGCACAAAAGTCTGTCTTAGACCAATTTTCAGGGGAATACACAGAGGCCACCCCCTGAAATCAAGAAGGGCTTTGAGATTAAGAACAAATACTAGTCACTGTGAAGAGAAAAAAGTCAGTCCTCAGGGACCTGGTCTAACTATCTTGCACAAACAGTTGTGACAGAGCTGTATTTGATCAATATCCCCTGATTCCTTGCATAAGGTTTTCTTTTATTCAACTGAGATTATTTCTACCCCAAATGAAATTAATCTCCTTTCTCTAAGGACAGAGTGTGCAAACTTCTCATTCTAAAATTGTTTATTCTCTGTGGAACAGCCATGTAGTCATAACGACTTTCTCTCACCTAGTAGATGAACCACATGACCTCCTAGAATCTAATGATCCTATAGAAATAGAAATAAAAAACTTGGGAAAACAAAAGGATCTAGAGATCCCCACCAAACCTTGCCCTCATCCTGAAGATTCCAAGACTTTTCATCCTGTGGATGGAAAAGACTTTGTGTGACTGCATAAACCAGAAGGCTACACATTAAGTACATTTCCTCTGTCTCAGAAAGCAATATGAAGTCATTGTGTCTTCAAGAAGTCAGGTTGTGGCTTAAACTCTTTTCTCCCATACTTGGCCACTCAGCTCCCTTCTTCTCAGCCCTGTTTCTCAACTGGGTTTCAGTCTGGCTCCTCTCTCAGTGCTGGTAAGGGTCATCCTTAAGGGGTCAATGCATCCCACCTGCTGAAACTCAGTACAACTACACCATAAATAAAGCTGAGTATGGGTGAGAGACACAAAGAGTCTAAGGAGAAGAGGTCCAAATAATTTAAGGACAGATATTCTCCCAAAAACCTAGAATTCCAAGAAAGTGTGGTCTTGTTGAAAAGGGATGGGAGAGAACAGAAATCATTCCCCAACCAAGAATACTTCCTCTACACTCACTTCTAGTTTTATTAGTTGGGATAAGATGTTTATATTTTACATATTATTTTTAGAATAGCTAAAAACTATAAGGAACCCAATCATCCAAAATAGCAATATGGCTGGGTATCTATGGTGCGACTATTCTACAAGCTCTTATGCAGACTTAAGAATGATGGTTTTAAAATATGGATGCTTTAATTCAGATAATGTTCGTATGTAAAAAATATAGTTAATTGCATGTGTGATGAGATTAATACCATGCTAATTGATGCTGCATTTCTTAAGCAAAATGTTTCAACTATAGTGGTCCTAGTGAACTTCTGGGCTACTGCATACAAATATAGAAATATATGACCAAAGTATAATCCCTGTTTCCACACAGTGCCTCAGAGTTGCCTGGGACACCCAACTCTGGCCTGCATGCCCTGTACAGCTGTCCCTAGGAATTTATGCTAGGAAGCTCATCCAGGTGCCAAACCTGTCCTGCTTCATAGGAGTTGCCACACCAAGAAGAATGACACTGTATTTTGCAGAGTGCACGTGGTCTTGAGGAATTTTTTTTAAAATTTTAAGGCTTGGAATGGACATTCCTATGAGAATGAATGTGTCAGTGTTGATTGGGGGTTGAGCCCTGACCCTGACCTCAGAGGGTTTAAAATTCAGGATGACTATTCACAGGTTAACCTTTTACATCTTGTCCCTTCTCCAGTATTGTAAGAGAACTCAAGGTCACTAGTACCTTCCAAGTGCCACAGGCACAGTTCTCTGTGTCTGTTTTTCTGTCTCTCTTCTTGCTGCCCACCTTTTTCACCAGGATCCCATAGGGAGTTCATTCATTAGCACTGTGTAAGGCCATATTTTGACATGCTGCTTGTTAACACTGAGATGAAACTAGAGGTGTGGTCCCCTTCCTTGTTGGGGCTGCTACCTTTACTGACCAGAAAATACTAGAGGAGTGTGCATCTTGTCTACCATGGCCAAGAGTCTGTACCAGCATTAAGATCAGCTCCTGGACAAATGTGCCCCAAAGGGGTGGCTGCATTAATTTAACCTTGAAAATCCAAGAGGATACTTACCTCAAGTTGTGACTTCCAGAGATACATGGCACACCATAGCTGAGAGCATCTTGGGTACATTGGTACCAGTCTCAGCTTGGCTTAGCTAAGGAACTGTTCTTTGGAGAAATGGCCCATCCCTCTCCTCAAGATCTGAGGACCAGGCCTGGTTTTGATTCACCTACACTTCATTGAGAAGGGTGTGGTTTTTGGCCCCAATATGTTTCATTTCTTTCTTGCTCCCTCCTCTTTTCCCTCTTCTTGCCCTATATTAATTTTTTTCCATAATCATAGTCATGACAACAGTGTACAAGTCATCCCTGGACTCATGGTCATGTGTCTTAAGCTTCCCAGTCAATCCTTCAAGAGAAAACTTGTCCCCACTTTATAAATAAAGCAAAACTAGCCCCCAAAATTCCATAGATGCTCTTACTGAGAAGCAAATGTCAAAAACACTGAGAAGGCACCACCTCTAGCAATTATAGAAATGCAAATTAAAGCTACACTGAGCTACCAATTCCAATTATAGCTACCATTTCAATTATAATGCCAATTATCAGGAATATAAGTAAAAGCAAATTTTGGTGAGGATGTGAGAAAAAAGGAAACACTCAAACATTGTAGTGAGACTGCAAATTTGTGTAACCTCTCTCTAATGCAGTGTGGAGATTCAAAAAAACCTAATATTTAACCCCCCTTTTGAACCAATTATCACATTCTTCAGTATATATATATATATATATATATATATATATATGTATATATATATATATATATATATATATATATATATATATATATATATCTTGATATCAGGACTTGATATCAGCATAATACAGTGACACATTCACATCAATGTTTATGGCAACACAATTCACAAGAGTTGAGTTATGGAACCAAGCTAGATATCCATCAACTGATAAATGGATAGAGAAACTGTTGTATATATAAACAATAATATATTACTCAGCCATAAAGAAGAATGACTCTATGACATTTCCCAGTAATTAAATGGATATGGAGACTCTCATTCTAAGTGAAACAAGCAAATCCAAAAAAAAAACATAGATGGAATGTTTTTGCTGATATGTGGAGGCTAAACCACAATAAATGAGAGAGAAAAGGGAAGAAGTTCAGTAGATTATTCAAAGAAGCCTTCAAGAAAGGTAGAATAGATAGGAATAGAAAAGACAGTAGATTGAATCTAAAATAAGTTAGGTTGTATGCATATGAAAATATATAAATGAATTCCACCATCATGTCCACCCACAATAATGAAATTCATAATTAGAATAATTATGAATTATTGTTTAACTGGACAAAATATCACTATTTATTTTTCTGGTGCTGAGGATCAAACCCAGGTCTTTACATGTGAGGCAAGCACTTTACCAATGTGCTATATCCCCAGCTCCAAATAATTATGAATTATAAATAAGAATTTCTATGCTTGTATAATTTTATCAAAATGGATTCTATGTCATGTATACTTAAGAATAACAACTAAAATAAAGTAAATTAAAAAATAGTGAATAGGAGCATGAAACAAAATTGATAGCATCATAGCCTGATGATTAAATGTCTTTAGGTTCATTTCAGAATTTTCTGAATCTCTCCCTATGTGGAGTCTGCCAAAGATATTCAGGCTTGAAAGAAAGGTAGAAGTTCAGGATGCTATAAAGAGGAGAAGAAGGGACTGCACCCCTGCTATATTGATATACAGGTGAAGGGATCCAAATGAGAAGATAATCTCAAGGCCCTCCACGTTTAACTAGGGCAGAGAGGAGCAAGGTGTTTGATTATATATTTATTTAATGGCACATACATGGAGATATATATAGAATTAGGAAAATCTGGAATTAGTTTCCCTGGATTCACAATGAAAGTCAAATATTATTTTCCTTGAAGAGAGAGACCGTTGACCCTCTTTTAACAATAAGTCTTGTCTGTATTATATGACTTTTGGCACCCCTGATATTTGGGGAGCAAGATACAGAGCTCTCTTTTGAATCAGATCAAAACAAGCAGGCAAAGGTGAGAAGTTTGTAATGCTGTTTTTTTTCCTTTGTAAAGTACAGAGTGTCCAGCTGCAACTAAGGATGCATCCCTGGGCAGGGCCTTATTGACTTTTGTAGGAAGGCAGGTGAGCACCCAGGTCCCAGGATCCAGGTGAGTGGCGGGAGCCATAAAGAATGCCCAGGTTTGCCTTGGTCTGTGGAAAGCTGTCATCATGTGGCCACCATAGGTATTTCTCTCAAAAATGGCTCACCAGTGAGCAAGGGAGCCCAGGGACAGCTGGATTTTACACGTCTGTGCTCTCTGATGTCTCTTCTGTGCTGATCTTCTTATTCTGCCTCCAGATTAAACCAGTTACACAAAAATCAGGCTCTAATGCTGACATCCACGTCCAAGTCTACTACAGGGAACCTGTCAAGCCTGCTGGAATCCTTCACCAATGTGGGCAAAAGGCAATGTGTTTATTGGGCACTGAATATTTCTTTTCTGTTTCTACTGTTTTTGTTTTAGCAACCTGCCCCAGGTAGTCAATGTATCAGTCAACTCCACTGGCCTTACAGTTCTTTTACAAGATGTATTGACAACTTTCCAAGAGACTGAAAGGCCATATTCATTTGTATATTTTTAAACATATAAAAAATGAAAAGTCAGCACTCCAAAGAATGCTTTGTGATAGTCTTATTATAGGAAGTGGCCCAGGTAATGAAGCTTTGAAATCAACCTCAATTTTTTAGCATTAGAACCAAACAGAACTTAGAACTCTGGTAACTAGGCACACACATTCGAGAGAGGGTGCATTATTCATCTCATTTAAAGGGAGATGCACAAGATAAAAAGATGTTTTCATAATGTATTCAAAACTTCCAGGATTCTAGGCACAAAAATGTCCAGAGCACATTTGCATGTTGGCTCAGCCTTCACACCAGGACCTATGCGTATTTATCAGAAGGCATTTATGGCTAAAAGGGAGCAGTTCAGAGAAGACCAATCCAGGCCAGTCCTCATCTGGGATCACAGTTGGAAACTTTTTTTGACCTTCCCCTTCTCTGTGTGTATGGGGGGGAGTGCAGTAATTGAGGGGCACCTAAAATGGCAGAATTGGGTTATATCATGACATGGGTGGTAGGGTGGATATTTAAATATTGGATTGTAGTTTCTTTACTGAAATAACTATCCAAAGACCTTATTCTGTAATCCAATGTGTGGAAGTCTATGCATATATTCATCTATTTCTAATCTGTGTATAAATATTTTCAGTGGGAGTGTCATCTTTGGAAACAGCCAGTATTAATTATTGTCCTACATGTCCTACAAACTTTTTGCCAAGCCCCTTATAGACCATAAGAAAGCTACTTGTTAATTCTGTCTTCTGGGGAAAGAGCAAGTGCACCAGAAAATTCACAATGATATCTGTGGTGTGAGGTTAGCTAAGCCTTCTGGAGAATTGTCTCCTCAGGAGAAAAAAAAACTGGAGATGGACAGAATATGCAGAACAAATACCCAAGATGGGGAATCTCAATCTCCTAAACTCTAAGAATTTTACCACTTGAATGATCTACATGCCCATTCCAAAAGAATTCTAGACTGTATTATTCTCCCTGACAATATAATAGATGTAAATCTTCAGATTATATATGTGGAGAAGTAACAGAGAAATCATTTTCACATCATTGTCAGTGTTTATTGGGCACTGAGTAGTTCTTTTCTGTTGCTATGGTTGTTGTTTTAACTACCTGCTCCAGGTAGCCCATGTACCAGTCAATTACACTGGCCTTCTAGTCCTTTATGAGACTTATATATGAACATCCTTACCAGGAAAGTTTTGACACAAAGAGAAGTGAGAGTTACACAAACAAAGGAGGTAAATGTAGTCTATATTGTTTTATGACTGTGCCATACCCGAAAACAATTCTCTATAGCCCCATCCAGTAAGAAGCTATGTCCTTGAATGCCTTCAGAAATTCTAGTAAGATTTTTTTTTTTTTTTTTTGCAGCAGGTAGCCTTTCAATGCTGTTGGAATATGATTTGATCCAATTGTACATTCATTCAGCCAAGGGGCAGGGACAGTTTATGTGTATCCTAATGAGCTGCATCAGTGTCATAGGGATCTCATAAGACAATGAATAGATGGAGTTACACAGATATTTATTTGTCCTAATTCTTGAATTTTTATATCAAGATACTTACTGGAATGATTTCCTTTGAGGCCCATTCTTTGAGATGTAGATTGCCATCTTCTCTATCCATGTTTGCATGACATTTTCCTGGGCTTCTCTCCATGCAATGTCCCTTCTCTCTCCCTTTCCCTCCCACCTCTCGTCCCTGTTTAATGTTAACCTTCTTCTCATGCTCTTCCTCCCTGCTCTATTCTTAGTTCCTCTCCTTATATCAAAGATGACATTTGGCATTTGTTTTTTAGGGATTGGCTAGCTTCACTTAGCATAATCTGCTCTACTGCCATCCATTTCCCTGCAAATGCCATGATTTTGTCATTTTTTTAGTGCTGAGTAATACTCCATTGTGTATAAATGCCACATTTTTTTATCCATTCATCTATTGAAGGGCATCTAGGTTGGTTCCACAGTCTAGCTATTGTGAATTGTGCTGCTATGAACATCAATGTAGCAGTATCCCTATAGTGATAATTTAAGTTCTTCTTTTCCTATTTTTATGCCTTTAATTTCTTTTGTCTGTCTAATTGCTCTGGCCAGTATTTCGAGAACTATATTGAATAGAAGTAGTGAGAGAGGGCATCCCTGTCTTGTTCTAGATTTTAGAGGGAATGCCTTCAGTTTTTCTCCATTTAGAACGATGCTAGCCTGAGGCTTAGCATAGGTAGCTTTTACAATGTTGAGGTAAGTTCCTGTTATCCCTAGTTTTTCTAGTGTTTTGAACATAAAGGGATGCTATACTTTGTCGAATGCTTTTTCTGCGTCTATCGAGATGATGATATGGTTCTTATCTTTAAGTCTATTGATGTGGTGAATAACGTTTATTGATTTCCGTATATTGAACCATCCTTGCATCCCAGGGATGAATCCTACTTGATCATGGTGCACAATTTTTTTGATATGCTTTTGTATCCAATTCACCAGAATTTTATTAAGGATTTTTGCATCTAGGTTCATTAGAGATATTGGTCTGTAGTTTTCTTTCTTTGAAGTGTCTTTGGTTTCTGGATCAGGGTAATGTTGGCCTCATAGAATGAATTTGGAAGAGCTCCTTCTTTTTCTATTTCCTGAAATAACTTGGAAAGTATTGGTATTAACTCTTCTTTAAAGGTTTTGTAAAACTCCACTGTATACCCATCTGGTCCAGGGCTTTTCTTGGTTGGTAGTCTTTTGATGGCTTCTTCTATTTCCTCCTTTGTTATTGGTCTGTTTAAATTGCGTGTATCTTCCTGACTCAATCGAGGCAAATCATATGACTTAAGAAATTTATGGATATCTTCACTATCTTCTATTTCATTGGAATATAGGGTTTCAAAATAATTTCTAATTATCTTCTGTATTTCTGTAGTGTCTGTTGTGATATTGCCTTTTTCATCCCGTATGTTAGTAATTTGAGTTCTCTCTCTTCTTCTCTTCGTTAGCATGGCTAAGGGTCTGTCAATCTTATTTATTTTTTCAAAGAACCAACTTTTAGTTTTGTCAATTTTTTCCATGGTTTCTTTTGTTTCAAGTTCGTTGATTTCCACTCTGATTTTAATTATTTCTTGCCTTCTGCTACATTTGCTGTTGTTTTGCTCTTCCTTTTCTAGGGTTTTGAGATGAAGTGTGAGCTCATTTATCTGCTGTTTTTTTCTTTTTTCTTTTTTTTTTTTTTTTTTTTGAGGAATGAACTCCAGGCAATGAATTTCCCTCTTAAAACTGCTTTCATTGTGTCCCATAGATTCTGACATGTTGTGTCTGTATTTTCATTTATCTCTAAGAATTTTTTTATTTCCTCCTTTATGTCTTCTGTAACCCATTTATCATTCAGTAACATATTTTTCATTTTCCAGGTGATGCAGGATTTTTCCTTCCTTCTTTTATCATTTATTTCCAGTTTCATTCCATTATGATCAGATAAGATGCATGGTATTATCTCCACACCTTTATATTTACTAAGAGTTGCCCTATGGCATAGTATATGGTCTATCTTTGAGAAGGATCCATGTGCTGCTGAGAAGAACGTATATCCACTTGATGATGGTTGATATATTCTATATATGTCAGTTAAGTCTTGGTTATTGACTGTGTTATTGAGTTCTATAGTTTCTTTATTCAACTTTTGTTTGGAGGATCTGTCCAATGGTGAGAGTGGTGTGTTGAAGTCACCCATAATTATTGTGTTGTGGTCTATTTGATTCTTAAACTTGAGGAGAGTTTGTTTTATGAATGTTGCAGCACCATTATTTGGTGCATACATATTGATAATTGTTGTGTCTTGTTGGTGAATGGTTCCTTTTAACAGTATATAGTGTCCTTCTTTATCCCTTTTGATTAACTTAGGTTTGAAGTTGATTTTATTCTATATGAGTATGAGCACTCCTGCTTGCTTCTGAGGACAATATGAGTGGTATGATTTTTCCCAACCTTTCACCTTCAGCCTGTGTATGTCTTTTCCTGTCAGATGAGTCTCCTGAAGGCAGCATATTGTTGGATCTGTTTTTTTAATCCAAGTTACTAGCCTATGTCGCTTGATTGGTGAGTTTAAGCTATTAACGTTTAGGGTTACTATTTATATATGGTTTGTACTTCCAGTCATGTTTATTTATTTATTTATTTTAATTTGGCTTGTTATTCCTCTTTGGTTATTTCCTCCCCCCCCCTTACTGAGTTACCTCCCACTGTTAGTTTTGGGTGCTGTTTGTCATTTCCTCTTCTTGTAGTGTTTTGCTCAAAATGCTTTGCAGTGCTGGTTTTCTGGCTGCAAATTCTTTTAACTTTTGTTTATCATGAAATATTTTAATTTCATTGTCAAACCTGAAGCTTAGTCTTGCTGGATACAATATTCTTGGTTGGAATCCATTATTTTTCAGCGTTTGAAATACGTTGTTCCAAGATCTTCTCGCTTTCAATGTCTGTGTTGAAAAATCAGCCATTTACCCCTGAATGTAATCTTCCTCCTTTCTCTTGTATCTTTTAATATTCTCTCCTTGTTCTGTATGTTGGATATCTTCATAATAATGTGTCTTGGAGTTGGTCTATTATGGTTTTGTATGTTTGGGGTCCTGTAGGCTTCTAGAATTTGGCAATCCATTCCATATTTCATTTCTGGAAAAATTTTCTAAGATTATTTCATTCAATAGATTGCTCATTCCTTTGGTTTGGACCTCTATACCTTCTTCTATCCCTATGACTCTTAAGTTTGTTTTTTTTATAACATCCCATATCCCTTGGATGTTTTGCTCGTGGTTTCTTACCAGCCTTTCTGCATTGACTATACTCTTTTTGAGTTGATAAACTTTGTCTTCATTATCTGATGTTCTGAATTCTATTTGATCTAGTCTATTTGTAATTTTCTCATTTGAGTTTTTGATTAGGTTTATGGTTTCCTGCATTTCTAGGATTTCTGTTTGATTTTTTTTGAAAATCTCTATCTCCTCGTAGAGTTTACATTTTGCTTCTTGAATATGCTTATGTAATTCATTTTCAAAGTATTCTTTCATTGTTTGGACTTGCTGTCTAATAACTTCTTTAAGATTCCATTCCATCTGAGTCAGGTATGCCTTGAGTTCTTTCTCTGTTCATTTTTCTGATGCCTCTAGGTTCTCCTGTAAATTTAAGTTGTCCTGCATTGTTTGTAATCCTTTTTTCCCTTGTTTTTTCATGGTTTTCATGTTACTTTCCAACTCTGTTTAACTGCTGTGTTTCTGTTTTCTCCTATAAATTTGTTTTGGTTTTGTATATCTCTGTGTTCTCTCCTTTGTGGTGGGAGACTATGTCTGGATATGTTGGGCTTTATTGTAATTTAAAGCTGTTTTATAAAAGGCTTACAGATTCTGTAGGCATATAGTGATCTGTTGTTTGGTCTTAGGACTTTATGTTTAGGTTGAGTGCTATGATGGTATGAAGGTTAGTATGTCTTGGCTACTTTGGAAGATTGCTCTACTGAAGGGGTATATTAACAGGTGAATGGATCAGGGTAGTTGGTAATAGCTAGAAACTTAGGAGCCCTATAGACAGCCTCGGAACATTCACCTATTTGCATTTAGAAAATTACACGTAATGAAAGTCATAATGCTTGGGATGAAAGTTAGGGGGAAGGGGAAGGAAGGAGTCCTTAGTGAGAAAGAGGGAGAGAAAGATAGGTAGAATTAAGGAGAATGGAAAGAACAATAAATGTTTTTTCTCTTTTTTTTATTGGTTGTTCACAACATTATAAAGCTCTTGACATATCATATTTCATACATTAGATTGAAGTGGGTTATGAACTCCCAATTTTACCCCAAATGCAGACTGAAGAATCACATCGGTTGAAAGAACAATAAAATTTGAAAAGGAAAAAAAAAAGATAAATGACATCTTGGAGTTCTATTTTCTTCTCTTCCAGTAGGCGGAGCTATGCCCTCTGAACCGAGCTTCTGCCCTCTATGTGCCGGCAGCAATCCCTGTAAGGTGGCTCCTCTTCCCCTACTGGGCATCTTTCCAATCCTGTTAGTCCAGAGCCATTTCTCTTTTCCAGCCCCTCCCCCCTTCCTCCTGCCAACCAGCCAGGCCCCGCTCACACCATCAGTTTAGTTTGTCCAGACCCCATCTGTGGCCATGCCCCCGGGAACTGGTGGCTAAGGCCTTGAGTGTCGCCACTGGTGGTAGGGGGAGTTGGGGGTCGGGAGTCCCGTCTGCTTCCCTCGGCCCCACGGAGCTCTGGGGCAAGATTTTTGAGGTTTCCCAGCTGTATGTATCTGGTTGGAATGGGGGTCACACACCTGCTAAAGCCGATTCCGCTGGGAAGGGATCACATTCGCCAAACTCTGGTGACTCAGCTCTCTACTATGGCGGGCCCCAGACTCCTTGCCCGAGTGTCCGATGGGAGGGGTGGGTCTTGCCTGTCTCTGGTCTGTCCCTGTCTCAGTTTCAGTTCTGGTCTGCTGTTTCATGAAGGCTTGGTTAGCAACCTCTTCATAGGGTCTCTATGCCACACACATTATCCGGCAGTGCTGATAAAGGGGGTCAGGAACAAAATGTTAAGGGAGTTTGCAAGGGAGTTATATGTGTCAATTGTCTCTGAGTTTTATAAAGGATGGAATGACAATTAGACAAATACGATACAGTTAGGAGACTGTGAGCACCTGTGGATTGTATGAATAGTTATAGTGGGCAAAGACCAGAAAGTGGATGTATAGGCCTTGTCTTCTCCTGCTCTCCTAGACTACTCAGCCAATCCTAGAAATTGGGCCTCTCCTTCCATTCAAAGAGCTCAGGTGATGGAATCCAGGAACATGGTAGAGTTGAATTTTTTGATGGATGAGTTTCGAACCTTACAGAAGTAGAACAGTTGAATGCATGTGTATCAGAAATAAATTTCAGCTCCACACCCCTTCCTGAGATTCCCTGTGGATTGTTCACTCTTTCCTCTTGCTTTACTGGGATCACTTCTGTAAACAGTTGGTGTTTAGGCTGTTGCAAAGGCTGTGCTTTCCAGGAAAATTATTTTTTAGACTAACTTGTGGGGTATTGGAAGTCTGGACTTCAGAATGGAACTTGAGAAGGATTGACAAATTTTAGTGAGTGACCATGATAATAAGGGCCTGAGATAGTAACGAGGAAAAAGTTGAGAGCAGTGGGAAGTTTAAGGTATCTAAGCAAGTGTTAGAGTGAGTATAATAGTGGGAAGTGAGGATCAGGAGCTATAGGAAAATGGGGTTGGAACAGGAGCATTTTGATCCTTGGAAGAAACAGCACTGAGAAGAAACTCAAGATTTCCTGGGCTTTAAGGTATCTGGGACTTGTTCAGAGAAAGGGCAGGATCGTTGGCTAGTGCCTGCTCATGACTTTGGTGGGAGCTTGATCTGGGTAGACAAGGTGCTCTAAATGCCTCCTCGAACTGCCTCTATGAGCATTTGATTCCATTCTCTGGCAGCTTATAATGTCACCACAGAGCCATGTTTCCAGGAGCACCCCAGCTTTATTTACAGAGCAGGGAGAATGATTTATGGAGCTAAAGTAGTGATATTCACCACTAGATGCCAAGCAAGAAAGGAATTTGCCTACTAGAGTCCAAATTAGTGAAGTCCATGCTGTATGCACCCCCCCCACACACACACACACACAAAAGAAAAACAACTAATATCCAGGCATGTAGCCTTGAGGATGCTGTAGATGGGTTTCTCTGCATGGCTGTGCACATGTATTATGTGACTCATAGCAGACTAGGTGAGTAAAGGATATGCTTCAGCCTAGGGCACAGCCCCTCTGCCCCAGTGGCCTCAGCTCCTGTAAAATATCCTTGGTGCTTTTCCAAGTGTTGGTTTCTAAAGCACAGAAAGTTCTGTTGGTTGTTTCTCTTGTGACCACATCCAGGAAGTTAAGTCACAGGATTCTTTTGTCTGAGCTAATTTTATTCTGAGGCAAAATAGTGTCCCTGAGAGTGGGTGAGTAAAAGATGGAAAGTGTTATGCTTGCTCAAGCAATAGAATCCAACCTGTTGACTAAGTTGCCTGTTCTTGGATTTACACAGAATCACACTGTGCATAGTGACAGCTTCAGCGACCAAGATTATTATGAGAACTTTATATTTTCTCTCACATTGTCAGGATCCATGAGAAAGGCTGCCTCACAGACAGTGTTAGGCCAGGTCATGAACACTGGCTGGCAGTAGGTGCATGGTTAAGTTTGAGGTCTGCATACCTGCTGAGTGCAGCTGGAGTGATGGAAGTCTCTAGTATCTTCTCTTGGTGATTGCAGGTAGCTGAATCCATGGTGCTACTGGTGGTATGTGGCAGGACAGGAACACTTTCTGTGCAGACTGAACAGCCCTAAAAGGGTGGAACCTTAGAAAAACTTGGTTCCATTTGAGTTGGCAAAGTAGTGTTTAACTTTGATGACAAGAGTTTAACATCCTGGAAGCAGAAGTGTGAAACATGAGGCCCATGCAAATGATGTGGAGTCAAACAATTTTCTTACCTGCCTGCAGGACTGCTCTCAGTCTTCATGACATACTATGAATGAAAATAGCAGAAGTCTTATCAAAAAGATTTTGTGGGTAAGTAGATGGGGAAAGAAAAGTAACTAGGATATTTAAAGCCAAAGAATATGTTAGAGTTGGAGCTTTAACACGAAGGATGATCCTCAGTGTTCAAATAGTACCTTTTTGGTGAATTTTTGTGAATGCTTGTGACAGAGTTCATCTCCACTTGCCCATAAGAGTGAAGATATGGCCGAAGGCACTTTACCCAGCCTCTGAAATTGTGATGCCATACTCATCCAGGTACCAGGGGAGAATGTTAAGTTTTGCTTAGGTTCTGTTCTCTCTCTGTGGAGTCCAGGGATAGTGAGTGGGCCTTCCAACCTTAGGACTTTTATATGTGTACATAATTATCAAATACTGGCACAGATTTAGGAGTCTTTTTTGGATTACTAAGTTTCACATCTGGTTAATATGAAATTATTTCTCATGAGGGATCACTCTTTGTTGAAATCAGAGCTGAACAAAGCTTATCTATATCTAATGGTTAGAGTATTTGCTTCTAGACCACAGTCCCTAGTATCCAGTCATCATTCAGGCAGTAAGTACCAGCTCTGTAATAGGCTCTGCAGACAAAATGATCAATAATATGGCCTGACTTTTGAGAGCTTGTGTTTCCATTAGTTTGATATAGCAGCTTCACAGCAGTTCATCTCATGTACCCTTTTTTTAAAATAATATCTTTATTGGGATGTACTCTACCCACAATAAAATTCACTTGTGAAGTGCCCAGTTCTTGTTCTAGGCATTAGCACATCCACCTGTTGTGCACCAATCAGAAATTCTTCTCTACTCCAAAAAAAAAACCCTTTACTCAATTGTAACCATTCCCATTCTTACTTCTTCTCTAGCTTCAGGAACCATGAATCTTTCTTTCTCATTGATTTTTCCACTCTGAGCATTTAATAGAGAAGAATATACACTGCATGGCCTTTTAACACAATTTATGACTTTAACTCAGCTCTTTTTCTTTTCTCTTATCTTTTGATGACCATCATCATATACTTGAATGAGTCATTTTATTTGTACTTCTATGGCCTGTGTTCTGTGGAATAAAGAAACGGCACACCTTTCTTCAACTAGTATTTATCAGAAGCCTCATTTTTGTCACATTTTACTGTTCCCTGTTACTAAATTAATAGTCTGATAAAGGTAAAATGACAAAAATGAGAAGAGCATAAACACATAAATGCAATCAAAAGATCAGAGAAGCCTTGTCCAAAGATAAGACATTTAAACCAAAATTTGAAGAAGTATCCAGTGACATGAGAAAATGTGGCTAGACATTGGGCACAGCAGTTGCAGAGGAGCTAAGGTGGGGAGGTGTCTGGTGAGTTTCAAGGCCTGAAAGAAACCCAGAGTGGCTGCAGTGCTGTGAGGAGGGGCCACAGTTGAGAGAAGCAGGCCCAGATTACCTGGGGTTTTGTCTTTGAACACAGGTTTGGATTTTTTCAGATGCAGTATGAGGTTTTCAACCAGGAGAGTGCCATGATTTGATTTTTTTATGACAAACTGGCAGCTCTGAGGATAATGTATAGCAAAGGTCAAGGTGGAAACAATTTTGGGGAAGCTTTTGCAGAGATCCTGGAAAAGGGCACTGGAAGCCTTGGTTAAGACAGGGCTGAAGAAATGAAGCGGAGTGAACACATGAAAAAGATATATCAAGGCCCATTTACCCACCTCTTGCCTACCCATTTTCTGCCACCTGCCACCCATTCACGGATCGTCCAATGTTAATCTGCAGACTGCTCACACACTGCAATTGGATCATTGATCACTGCCCTCTGATGCCTACAAGTCCATTGTCACAGTACCCACAGATTTGTTTACACATGACCACAACCATCTTGGGATATCCACTGGAGACTGCAGGTTTGCCGTCAACACTGACGCCATCTTGAGGCATGGTCACCTGAGTCTGGGGACACTGGCCAGGGCCTGGGGATATATTGGCATGCTACTTGTGGGTCTGGTTGCACCTGAGGTCTTTCTGCTGGGTGTGCTAGTGGCCACCATCTGGATGCCTCTTTGCAGGGACATTCCTTAGCGTAAGTGCATCTCTTGTGGTCTCTCTGCAAAATGAAATGGCAATGACATCTTGGAACTGCAGCAACGCAGAGTCTGGGGAAGCTGAAACAGAAGTTCATCAGATTGCAGCTAGGTTATTATGGTCCTGTCTGAGTCTGGCAAGCTGTGGAAAGCCAGAGACTAGGGGCAGTTTCTCAGGGAGAGCTCAATTTGAAAAAACTGGGGAAACCCAGGCTCTCTCCAGCTAAGTGAATCTTGAACTGCCTGGGGAGAGAAAGGCCTGTCTACAATGGGTGTAAAGACTGGAAGAGGATGTAAGAGCATCATGCTGTTAGCTCACACAACCAACTTATCTGGAACAACCCAGAATGCAGCCACAATAAAACTTCAGAAAATTCTATCTAATGGTGGAGAAGAAATATTGAGAAAAAAAATTGAAAGCCAATAGAAGCCATCATTTAATTTTCAATTGAGAATTTTCTCCCCTACCACATGTAATTTTTTTATTTATCAATTTATTGAGGAATGGGATGTCAATATTATATTAAACTATATATATATCATCCAGGTGGTGACCACTAGCACACCAGAAATATGGGATTGTATATACATATATATTTTTCCCCCTAAATCTTTATTTTTTTCTCTCACCTATCTGTCTTCATGGATTCTTTCTCACTTCTCCCATACTAAAAGCAAATGTTTATTAATTTTGTTTTCACTTTTACCTCTATATTCTCTCTTTCTCCCTTAAAACACCACATCTTCAGTACTTCTGTTCTCTCATTGTCCAATATTAGAAATTGTGAACCCTTTTAGCAAACTTACTATTTATATTGTAGACAATAATTTAATACATCATTTCTGTTTATTGTGACAATACTGTGGCTGCTTTAATAGGAGTATTAGGATTAAAGGTGTATATTATTTGCATTGGGTGCTATTAATATTAGCCTTCCTCTTAAATGTGAGGTATTGGGAGAATTCAGGGACACTATAAGACCACAGGGTAGAAACTACTGCCTCAGAGTCATACTGCTATGTGGGAAAAAACACAAACAGCATGAAAATCAAGAGATCAAAGTGCCTCAAAAAGCCATCAAGTTCCAACAATGGAATCTATAGATGACAGAGTAGAGAAAATATTAGAAAGGAATTTAGAAGATACATAATTTGTCTAAACAAATTGATACAGTAGAGGAAATACAGTAAGTAAAATATCATGTCAATAAAGAGGCAAAGATTATAAAAAGAAATCAAACAGAAATCTTCAAATGAAGACAACAGTAAACCAAATTAAAATTTTAATGAAAAATATCACTAACAGACGGGATTACTTAGAAGAAAAAGAACCACAGAAAATGAAGACAAAATATATACTTTTGAAAATGAAATCAACCACACTAAGAAGATGATAAGAAATTATGAACAGAAATTCTAAGAAATACAAGATAACATGAAAAGACCAAAATAGATGAAGTCTTGAAGATACACACCAAAGTAATGCATAACCTTTTTGAAAATAATAATAATAATACCAGAAAATTTTCCAAATCTAAAGAATAAAATGGAAAATCAACTACAAGAGCCTTACAAGACCCCAGATGAACAAAATTACAGCAAAACCTCACCAAGGCACATTATAATAAGAGTGAATAACCAACAGAATAAGAATAGAATTTTAAAGCCTGCAAGAAACAAAAGATTACATATAGGGGTAAGCCAATTTAGATTTTATCTGTTTTCTCAACCCAAACCCTCAATTGCAGGAGGTCCTTGAATAATATATATCAAGCTTTAAAAGAAAGTGAATTCCAACCAAGATCATTGTATATAGCAAAATTAAGCTTCAGATTTAAAGACACAGGCTCTGAGAATCTGCCATATTTAGAGAAGGATAGAAATAAAATGCCAAAAGTGTGCAGATGGGAGGAGGCATCAGGAGAGCTTGGTGGCATGCAGCCACCAGAAAGCAGCCTTTTCAGCTGATTCCACCCTTGCTTAAGAGTCTTGACTCAATAAGAAGTGAATTCTGTACAAAATGAGTAAATAAGATATGAGCAAAGCAAAGGCAGAGAATGGAGCATTAGGGAGAAAAGTGAGAAGCAGAGAGCAAGGGGTGAGGGAGCCTGTCTTTATAGTTTCCCTTTGGATGAAATCTGCTTATAACAGACTCAGCTCAACAGCCTGGTTGGGAAAAGGTTCTGCTCCAATCTCACCCCAATTATTAATTGGAAAGCCCCCTGGAAAAAAATTGCTGTGAAAAGATTAGAAAATTTAGTATCAGACAACCCTAGCAGCACTAGTTCATCCTTTACCCAGGAAAATTATACTTCATGATTTAGTGCTTAGTTTAAGTGTCTGCTCACAAAACTATACTGTTTTTCCTTGGAAGATTATAAATTAGGAGGAATTCTTAGAACTTATATTATCTTTGAGAGCATGAATGATTCCTTCAGTTTAGACTTGCCCATCCATTATTTGAAGAAATAAATTATTTTATTTGAGAGATAAATTATGTCCTCTGGTGATATGTACAATGTGAATAATTTTTTATAATTGTAGTCTATAACTTAATGCATGAAGCTGTTTTGAGAATGAATTATGCTGAGTAATTTTTGGAATTTAGAATCTCACCTTTATAAAGTCTGTGTTCATGGTCTTTTTAACACCTACCTTTGATTCTATAAAAATCATTGAGATACCGTTATTGCCTAATTCAGTACTCTCAATTATCATTTACCAGTGCTTTTTAGAATTTGGCATTCTATTTTGAAATCTACATTATGCCAAGAACTTTGGAAAGTTAATTTACTGCTGATACTTTTATTAACATTTTTTCTTAATTTCAGTCTGAATAGAAGCTGCCATATTTGGACTGGAGTTACTTAGTCAAATTATAGCTAAATTTAAGAATTTTTTCTGTAGAAATGAATGTGAAAAGTACTTGTGTCAATTCAATTTGAAGTGAAAGGAGATATTGGCAACCTGCCTTTGGCTGACCTTTGATCCTTAGTTGTGAGTGGACTATCTAGTTATTTAGTGCTTGGTCTTCAGCTACTAGACTATTTATGAATTTGAATAAATTGTAAATGCCCTGGGTACAAATTAATAATTTCTTTGATTTTGTAAGGAAATAAAGAATATTGGCAGTCATGTAATTTTTGAAAAGCACTTAGTAATTAAAATAAAAAACATTTCTGAATTCTTCATAGAAAACATCCTTTATTTAGTACAATTTTGTGTTCTTACTATTAACGTCTTTAGGAATATATAATATTTAAACATTGAAAAGAGGCAATACAAAATGGTAGGTAGAATGTGAACTTAGAAATCTGACTGACTGCCTGGGCTCAAATCCTGGCTCTGACACGGCACAGCCATGTAGCCTTGGGCACACTACTCAACATCTCAGGATTTTTCTTTCCTTTTCTGTAAATATGGCATAATAAAAATGCCTGCATCAAGATTGCTGTAGGAAAACCTCTTGAAAATGTATAAAAATGTGTAAATCTTTGGACCTTAAGTAATACCCGGGTCATAGAAAGACCATCCTAACTTTTCTTTTTTCTTTCTTTCTTTCTTTCTTTCTTTCTTTCTTTCTTTCTTTCTTTCTTTCCTTCTTTCTTTCTTTTTTTTCCTTATTACAGGAGGTCCCTCTTATTCAGTTTCCTTTCCATAATTTTAGTTACTAGGTAATCTGCAGTTCTAAGTTGTTGCATGGAAAATTCCATAATTTGTGAGTCCCGCACTCACAGTCTAGGTCAGAGAAGGAGGTGCACAGTAACAATGTAACAATGACAGATGTTTTGCCCTCTGCATCCTCCAAATGCATCTCATTTTACATGGTAAAGCTATGTAATGTATCTACAAGTGTGTGTGTCTGCACCAGATCTGCATGTGTGTATCAGACAGCCAGTATACCCATTTTATTTCATTTTGAACTTTGATAATTAAACTTGATAATTTCAATTTGATGATTAATAATTAGATTATTTTATTTCCATATATTATAACCTATTACAGGGTAAAAGGCTTTGTTTCTTGTCCATGTCTTAAGTAAAATCATGATATTAATTTTCACACTAAGATTTTTTTTTTTTTTTTTTTTTTTGGTGTTGGGGATTGAACAAAAGGCCTTATGCATGCAAGGCAAGCACTCTATCAACTAAGCTATATCCCCAGCTAGAGAAAGATTTATAATGAATATAAAATATCTCCCATCAGAGAAGTGGACATACATTTTTTTTTTATCCAAGTGGGGTAGTTTCAGTTGGAGAATAAAAGCTGAATATTGTTTCATACATACTATCTTCCTCTTAACATTTTTAACTAAAAACATTTATGGAAGTAGGATTTATGCTCAGGATATATCTCTTTAGTCTCATGGTTTGTTGCTCTATTTTCTTTGAAGCTGTTCTCTTAGAAGTTTCTGCTGATATTGAGCATTCTTATACTACCACAAAGGATATGTTGAAGAGAGAGAGACCATTTAGATCATATGTCTAGAGGTTGCACATGTGAGTGTAGGGTAACCAGATCAGTTTAGTTTGCCCTAGATTGTCCCTGTTTCAGTAGTTAATTTTTTTTTAATCCCTGGGAAAATCAAGGTGGTTGGCCACCCTTCTTGTTTACTGCTCCTGGTTATATAACTTGCCCTATTGTATTTGTCTTTTCTTTACTACTGTCAAAGTTTCTACATTTCCAAGGAACTATGGAAAGTTCAATGCTAAGTGAGGCTGAAATATTTTGTGAACAGAACTGAATTTATTTCCAAAGTATTTTCCTCAGTAATATATCATTGTTCCTACAGCAGAACTTACTATAGATTCCACTTATACAGAATTATTAAAATTATAAGATGACAGATTGTTGGGATTTAGTGAGGTAGGGGAGGGCCAAAGGTGAGTGGATTAGAGAAGGACATTCCAATGGAGCCCTGTGGCCATGGAAATACTCTGCCTTGACTGTTTCACAGCAGCTTTTTGGTGAGGTGTCCAGTTGCTATTTTGTAGGCTGTTATCATTTCAGGAAATTGGTAAAGGGGATACATCATCTGTGAATTATTATTTCTTTTTAAAAACCTGTGAATCTGTAGTTATCTCAAGAGCTTAGATGCAGGGAATGTGAAGAGAAATGTGAAACCTGCTAACAATATTAGAAGAGGTTTTATTTCCAGGTTGGATCAGTTGCTTAGTGGCAAAATAGCTTGCCTAACATGTGCGGGGCATTGGGTTTGATCCTTAGCACCACATACATAAACACGCAAATAAAATAAAGGCATTCTGTCCATCTACAACTACCAAAAAAAAATAAGGAAAATGTTTCATTCCCAAAGTCTGGATGGTTTACAGAAGGAAACTCCTCTAGAAACACTTGGTAGCTGTTCCTGGACAGGCAGTGTATTAAGAGCTTTGAAACCATAGATACTCATTGTGGTGACAGCACAGATACTGCTTAATTTTTGTTTGATGCTGTACACACCGTGTTCAGCATATTAGTATTATTTCAAAATTTAGAGGCTTCTGAGTATTTCTTAGAAATGTGATACACTTTCTCAGTGCCCCAAAGAGCAGTGAAGTGAAAAGGAAGCTGTGGTCAGTACAGTCTGGTGGTGCAGAGCCTAGGCTCAGACACCACACCAGGGTTCATGTCTTAGCTCTACTTCCTCTGGGTAGTATAATCTTTGGCAATCATTTATTGTTTGGGGCATTAGCTCTTAAATGTAGCATGAGATCAGAGAAGTCAGTTGTATCTCTATCATAAGAGTGATGTGAAGAATAATTGAGACAATGAATGCATTCTATGAGTGCTCTGCAGATGCCAACTGTTCTTCAGTTATTATTGGAAGCAGGTATAGTAGTGGTGCAGGAAAACCAAGAGATATATTTCTTCTTTCCTTTCAACAACTGTGATTTGTAGAAAGTCTCTTAGCCTTCCAGAACTTTGTTTTCTTCTGTGGAATCTCATCATGTCTTAGTACATGACAGGTCAACAAGTTTCTTGGTTCCAAATGCCTAGATTGTGAGGTGAACTTTCTAGAGGCAATAAAGCCATGACTGAAAGCAAAGGCTAGAGTCTCACAGGCTTCAATTTGTAGCTTGCCTCTGCCTCAGTTCCAAGGCACATGTATCTCACTGCTGATCCACATCTTTTCCCTCTGCTTTTCTATAAGACTGCATTTTTTTCCAGAACAGCACTATAACCAACCCACCCCAGGTGCAAATCAAAATTATTACTACTGTTCTAATACCTCTAATATTATTACTCATTCTCTACTCAAACTAGTGCCCAATAGGCAAAATTAACAGTGCCACTACCCTCTTCCTGTCTTTTGTTTTTCCAGTTAAAGTGTTTTTGGCCTGCATTTATTAATTCTACATATTGGCTTTGCTTCTTTTTCAGCTTTATAGTTAGAGTTGGGTAAGTGGAAGAGACCATAGAGCCTGCAAATCCTATCTGTTTGCTGTTTGGTTCTTTGTGGAACATGTTTGCTGACCTTCATCTAAGAAAGTTATGACAGACACATCCTTCAGTTTCCTGGCTTTCCTTCCACCTGAGGATTCTGTGGCCTGTGTTTTCCTCCTCCATTTTCTGGCTGAGTTGTTTTAAGTTGTTTCTAGGTGAGATGTTTCTAGGTGTGTTAATGTTTCTGAATTATACAGCAGTGAGCATGTGGACAGGCCAGTGGAGCGAAGCAGAAGGAGGGCAAGGCAGGATTATCCACAGCCATGCCTCAGCTGCTTTCCTGGTCGTGGGATACCTATGTTTAGTATTTTATTATATAAAAAAATAAACTCATATTTTGTAACACTTTTTAAATCATTAGATGTTGTTGCCTGTGACTGGATGAAACACAACCATAATATATAGTCTTATTAGTAAAATTGTGAAAAAATTGATTGACTTCTCTACTCTTCATATTTTCTATCTGTTTCTCATTTTAATAATAATGATGATTAAAATAGGTGATCAATGTAAAGCTTTGTCTCAGTTTTTTTGTGTGAAGTAAGCAAGTAATTGGAAGTTACTATTTTCATTTCCTAATAAATCTATACATTATTTTAAATTTCTTTGAGTCTATGATATGTGGGCATATATTCACCAAATAAAGTACCTTTATTTAGAAATGTTTTGACAACCAGAACATGTATTTTAGTTGCAAACAAAAAAATATTTCCACTGTAGATATAGTTAATGTGATCATCTCTGTGGAAATAAATGTTTTGTATTTGAGTTGAGCTACAAATATGTTTGCTGAATGTTTTTGAAAACATATGCATCCATTGTTTAGAATATTGTCTCAAGGAAACATCCAATGTCATTTATGCTATTAGGTAATGTTTACAGTTTATAACAGAAAACAATATCAAAAATTTTTCTGTTAAAAAATAAATGATAATAATAATAAAAACATTGATGGATACTAATTTGGGCAGAATCTGAGATCTAAACATAACATTGTTTTAGATATTCATTCCATGGTATTTAATCCATAAAACTTGTTAATGGCAATGCCATGTAACTATGGCTGTTTCAAAGTACAAAATTCAAGAGATGTGTTCCTTTGCATTCCTTTAATAAAGAATTCATAATTACTGCTTTGACTGGGAGGACTTTAATACAAAAGTAGCCATATATTTTTCCTTAATTATCTCACATCAGGGATTTGAAAAATTTTATAATCATTTTAATACAAGTATATCTAAAGTGTTAGCTGTAAAGAAGTTCTTTCATAATATTCAAATGATCTGTTTATAGCCAACCCCAACTATGAATACAGATATTCAAATAATTTATTGCTGCATTAAACCACCTCACCTCATGCAGACATGAGGTGTCCACTAAAATGACTTAGTTTTCTAACCAAGTCACCTATCTTGGATTCCAGATTAGCCAATGAACCTTAATTATAATGTCATATTTAATGGCAGCTATCTTGAGCCTTATAATAGTCAGAAAACAGAGATAGGTATGTGGGTTCTTGGAAATATCAATGTTATAATTTAGATATTAGTTTTCCCCCAGAAGCTCATGTATGACACAATGCAAAAAGGTTTAGATGTAAAATGATAAGTTTATGAGAGTCTTACCTATTCAGTGAATTAATCTTCTGATAAGAATTGAGTGGTAAGTAACTAGAGGCAAGTACAGAATAGCAAAAGGAGAAGTGTCCATGGTGTCAGGCCTTTGGATCTCTCTAGTGAGCAAAGCACTCTCTGTTTTCTGGCAACATCTTTTCAGCTCCTTTTTTCCACCACACTCTCCTGCCATGGTGTTTTCTTCTCATTCCAGACCTTGAGGAATGAAGTTAGCCATGCCTGCACTAAGATGTAGATGTAGTTAATGTGAAACTCTGAAACTTTGAGCCCCAAAATAAACTCTTCCTCCTCTATAATTTTTCTTGTACTTAATTTTGGTCACAGCCATATAAAAGCCAAATAAAACAGTAAGATGCTTCCATATATGGGTACCTAATTTTAGACTAATAGGTAAACTATGCAAGGCCTTAGAAAGTTCAAATCAAATGTTGACTCTACACCAGAATTTCAAGATGCCTTTGAAAAGTTAAAACAGCCTCATGACAGGACCTGCCATATGCTTGTCTGGCACATATAAAGTGTTATATATACATATGAGAAACAATGTATAGACCTTGAAGATCTCATACAAACATTAAAGACATACTGTGATCATTAACCTATGTGTCAGAAGACCTTGACCATACAGAGAAGAAGGGTCTTCCTTCATTGCGGTATAATTGTAACTTTTTTAATACCACAAAATATTGAGAAACCCACTCTCAATTACTTCTTTGGGGTATAATACATCTCAACAGAGTACAGCAGAAATTATAAATTTTTTAAAATCACATAGGAGGAAATATTCAAATGACACATAAATTTATAAACATGAGTACAAAGCAATACTATTTGAGGAGCTAAAATTTAAGCCAACAGAGACTATTGTACACTTACCAGAAAGAAAAGAAGAAGAAGACAACACACAGAAAAGACTAATTGTAACAGACATGTTAAAAAATTGGAATTGTCTAGCCTGTTCTGGCAAGGTAAAAGTTAATGGCACTTTAGAAAATGGGGTGGTAAATTATCTACTAAGGCATATACTATGAGCCATTAATTCTAATACCACACAGAACTGAAGTGGAAAAAGCATTCTATGGAAATGCTCTAACTGACCCCCACCACTGTTGCCTTTACCACTGGGAACTATTCTGCCAGCTTCCACCACACTCTTCTGTCCAGGATTCTTCAACCTGGACACTGAGACCCAGTTTTCAAACAAGTCTAAACACCACTTTTGCACAATGTCAGAGAAGGTCAACAGGTAGTGCTCTTTTAATGCCAGGGACCTGAAGGATAAGAAAATGAAGAATAATGCAAGCAGGAAAGACCAAAATAAAGAATGAGAAGGGGAATGAGGAGAAAAACATTATCTGATGAGGATGTTGAAGGGAATAAATAGGATACAGAATATGAGAAAGAAGATAAAGTGAAGCCCAATTGGCAGAAATCAGAAACTGTGGTGACAGCAGTAGAACCCTTCCAGTGGGTTTGGGAAGGGCTTCCTCTTGTGTAATGAGAGTGAAAAAAAAACTAGTGTGTGTACATTTTACCTGCTTGTAGCTTGGAGAGCTGCCCCAGAGATGCCACTTTTTAAAATTCAGGCTTTTGATTTCCACCTATCTAGATGCTGACCTGCTTACTCTACCATTGCTACACCAGCTGACCTGTTCCATTTCAGCTTTACCCTGGTTTTCAATTTCCCTTCTTCTCTTCCTTGCTCTTTTTCTGCATCCTACCACTTATTCTCTGGTATCCTCTCTTAGCAGGCCCCAGCATTATGTCCTGCCTCAGCCCCCTCCTTCTACATATCAGGATTTACCTCAATGCTCTTCTATCAGAAAACAGTGGGCTGAGGTGAGGTCAGGGTTTAAAAGAACCAAACAGATGCCCCCTTTTTGTATTGAGTAAAGAAGGAGTAACCCTTTTTATTATTTGCTTTTTTGAAAGAAATAAATAGCACTATATAGAAAACAAAAAGAGTGATTACCATTGGGGATTGTGGAGGTGTATTAAGAGAAAGAGAGCATGAAGTGATTTTCAGGACATCATTAATGTTTAATTTCTTGACATAGGAAATAATACATAGTTTGTTTACTTTGTGATAATTCCAGAATCTCTATCATTTTGATGTTTGCCTGTTCTTACTGTGCTGAAGAAGATCAGATTTATTATGTAAAAATGTTGTAAAGGAGAGTACAATGAGGGATTTAAAGTAACTCTAGGAGACATAGTATAGTAATGGATATGATAATTTTGTTGATTTTGATGCTGGTTTCATGGGTTTGTACATATACAATAAGATCAAAATATACACATAAGATATATACAGGTAAATGTGTGCAAATTAAACCTCCATAAGGCTGTAAAAAATGGGATGCATCTAAATTCAAGATTTTAAAAAAACATAAATTAGTAAGCCATAAAATGACTAGGAATTTGTTAGTAAATTATCCATCTCAATAGTTGGAAAAGTACATTTTATAAAAATAAGAGGAAAGAAAATCTAAACGATAGAGCAAAATTAGAAGCTATTGAAAATTAACATACCAGAGAAGAACGTCAATGTTGGTGCTTTTAAAAAGCAAATAAGCAGGGCTGAGGCTGGGGCTCAGTAGAAGCACACTTGCTGGGCATGTGTGAGGTACTGGGTTCAATTCACAGCACCACATAAAAATAAATATAATAAAGCTCTGTCAACAGCTAAAAAAATTTTACAAAGCAAATAAGCCACAGCAGTGGTGAAAACTTTTAATTCCAGTGACTCAGAAGTCTGACGCAGGAGGATCATGATTTCAAAACCAGTCTCAGAAACTTAGTGAGGCACTTAGAAAATCAGCAAGATTCCTTCTCTAAATAAAATACAAAAAAGTGCTAGGGATGTGACTCAATGTTTAAGTGTAGACCTCATAATGAAATAAATAAGTGGAGAACTCCAGAGAAAACCCTTTTTTGCTATTTAGGCAGTGGTACCTCATAGATGTTATGGTGTATGGAAGAAGAAAAATGGCATTCATTCCAAAAAAAAGATGTTAGGGTATTGAGACATCTGTGTGATAATATAATGCTATTGTGCCCTTCACTCATACCACATAACAGCTCATTTTCACACACTAAATATTGAATACAAGAATTAATAATAAATATTATTAAATAGAAAAGAAAACATAAAGAATTCATAAGTTAACATAAATAAGAGGGACATACAATGTATATTTTGTACACACCAGAATTATCCTGTACTCTGAAAGCAATAGCAAGAGCACCACAATTCTGAAGTAAAACCACACAACTGAGCAAAACCCCATCTCAAAACAAAATTTTAAAAATAGCTCAGAGATATTGGTAAACAGGGGCAGAGCAGAGCCGCCGCCCGTGCCCGCAAGGTAGGCAGACCTGCGACCAACCAGAGGAACAGGCCCAGCGGCCTGCCGGCATGGTAGACACATCACCCCAATTGGAGTAGGGGCAGAGCAGAGCCGCCACCTGTGCCCGGAACAGGCCCAGCGGCCCACCGGCGTGGTAGTCACGTCACCCCAATTAGAGTAGGGGTAGAGCAGAGCTGACACCCGCGCACGGAACAGGCCCAGTGACCCGCCGGCAAGATAGACACATCACCCCAATTGGAGTAAGGGCAGAGCAGAGACACCGCCCACACCTGCAAGGTAGGCAGACCTGCGACCGACCGGCAGAACACACCCAGCGGCCCGTCAGCGTGGTAGACAGATCACCCCAATTGGAGGAGGAGCACAGCCACTGCCTGCCCCTGTAAGGGAGACTTTTCAACTATACAAGAGCAATATAAATATATAGGGGGAAAATTTCAAAAACACAACAGTTTCACCAAGCAGAAAGACATGCGAGCAGTATGAAAAGACAAGGAAAGAAAGGACCACAAGCAATGCAGGTCAACTCAACTTTAGAAGAGATAATAGCTGCAGCAGATGGAATGTCAGATAAAGAATTCAGGAGATACATGCTTCAGATGATGTGGAGTCTCAAGGAAGACATTAGACAGCAAAATCAGACAATGAAAGAGCACTTTGACAATGAATTACATAAACAAATCCAAGAAGCAAAAGATCAACTATACAGGGAGATAGAGGTTATAAAAAACAAACAAACAGAAATCCTAGAAATGCAGGAAGCAATAAACCAACTTAAAAACTCAATTGAGAATACTACCAGCAAAGTAGAGCACTTAGAAGATAGAACATCAGACAATGAAGACAAAGTATTTCAACTTGAAAAGAACATAGACAGTTCAACAAGACTGTTAAGAAACCATGAGCAGAACATCCAAGAAATACGGGATAACATAAAGAGACCAAATTAAGAGTCATTGGGATACAGGAAGGTATAGAGGTCCAAACCAAAGGAATGAGCAATCTATTCAATGAAATAATACGAGAAAACTTCCCAGACTTGAAGAATGAGACAGAATCCCAAATCCTAGAAGCCTACAGGACGCCAAATGTGCAAAATCATAAGAGATCCACACCTAGACACATGATAATGAAGATGCCCAACATACAGAATAAGGAGAGAATTTTAAAAGCTACAAGAGAAAGGAAGCAGATTACATTTAGGGGTAAACCAATCAGGATAATAGCTGATCTTTCAACACAGACTCTGAAAGCTACAAGATTCTGGAATAACATATTTCAAACATTGAAAGAAAATGGGTTCCAACCAAGAATCGTGTATCCAGTGAAATTAAGCTTCAGGATGGAAGATAAAATTAAAACCTTCCACGATAAACAAAAGTTAAAAGGATTTGCAGCTAGAAAACCATCTCTTCAAAACATCCTCAGCAAAACATTACAGGAAGAGGAAATGGAAAATAACAATGAAAACCAACAGTGGGAGGTAGGACAGTAAAGGGGGGAAAATAATCAAAGAGAAAAACAAACCATGTTTAGTAACATAAATAAACAAATATGGCTGGAAGAACAACCCATATCTCAATAATAACCCTAAATGTTAATGACTTAAACTCACCAATTAAGAGACACAGGCTAGTAGAATGGATCACAAAACAAGACCCAACAATATGCTGCCTACAGGAGACGCATTTGATAGGAAAAGACATACATAGACTAAAGGTGAAAGGTTGGGAAAAATCATATCATTCATATGGACTTAGGAAACAAGCAGGAGTGTCCATACTCATACCAAATAAAATAGATTTCAAGCCAAAGTTAATCAAAAGGGGTAAATAGGGACACTACATACTGCTCAATGAAACCATACATGAATAAGACATAACAATCATAAATATATATGCCCCAAACAATGGTGCAGCTATGTTCATCAAACAAACTCTTCTCAAGTTCAAGAGTCTAATAGACCACCATACAATAATCATGGGAAACTTCAACACACCTCTCTCACCACTGGACAGATCTTCCAAACAAAAGTTGAATAAGGAAACTATAGAACTCAATAACACAATTAATAACCTAGACTTAATTGACATATATAGAATATACCACCCAACATCAAGCAGTTACACTTTTTTCTCAGCAGCATATGGATCCTTCTCAAAAATAGATCATATATTATGTCACAGGGAAACTCTTAGACAATATAAAGGAGTAGAGATAATACCATGCATCTTATCTGATCATAATGGAATGAAACTGAAAATCAACAATAAAAGAAGGAAGGAAAAATCATGCATCACTTGGAGAATGAACAATAGGTTACTGAATGATCAATGGGTTATAGAAGACATCAAGGAGGAAATTTAAAAATTCTTAGAGATAAATGAAAACACAGACACAACATATCGGAATCTATGGGACACATTGAAAGCAGTTCTAAGAGGAAAATTCATTGTTTGGAGTTCATTCCTTAAAAAAAGAAAAAAAAACAACAAATAAATGATCTCATACTTCATCTCAAAATCCTAGAAAAAGAAGAGCAAAACAATAGCAAGAGAAGTAGAAGGCAAGAAATAATTAAAATCAGAGCTGAAATTAATGAAATCATAACAAAAGAAACAATTGAAAAAATTGATAAAACTAAAAGTTGGTTCTTTGAAAAAAATAAATAAAATCGACAGACCCTTAGCCATGCTAATGAAGAGAAGAAGAGAGAGAACTCAAATTACTAGCATGTGGGATGAAAAAGGCAACATCACAACAGACATGAAAAAATGCTCACCATCGCTAGCAGTCAGAGAAATGGAAATGAAAACCACCCTAAGATACCATCTCACTCCAGTAAGATTGGCAGCCATTATGAAGTCAAACAACAACAAGTGCTGGCAAGGATGTGGAAAAAAGGGTACACTTGTACATTGTTGGTGGGAGTGCAAATTGGTGCAGCCAATTTGGAAAGCAGTATGGAGATTTCTTGGAAAGCTGGGAATGGAACCACCATTTGACCCAGCTATTCCCCTTCTCCATCTATTCCTTAAAGACCTAAAAAGAGCATGCTACAAGGACACTGCTACATTCATGTTCATAGCAGCACAATTCACAATAGCAAGACTGTGGAACCAACCTAGATGCCCTTCAATAGATGAATGGATAAAAAAAAAATGTGGCATTTATACACAATGGAGTATTACTCTGCATTAAAAATGACAAAATCATAGAATTTGGAGGGAAATGGATGGCATTAGAGCAGATTATGCTAAGTGAAGCTAGCCAATCCCTAAAAAACAAATGCCAAATGTCTTCTTTGATATAAGGAGAGTAACTAAGAACAGAGTAGGGACGAAGAGCATGAGAAGAAGATTAACATTAAACAGGGATGAGAGGTGGGAGGGAAAGGGAGAGAGAAGGGAAATTGCATGGAAATGGAAGGAGACCCTCAGGGTTATACAAAATTACATAAAAGAGGAAGTGAGGGGAAAGGGAAAATAATACAAGGGGGAGAAATGAATTACAGTAGAGGGGGTAGAGAGAGAAGAGGGGAGGGGAGGGGAGGGGAGTGGGGATAGTAGAGGATAGGAAAGGCAGCAGAATACAACAGACACTAGTATGGCAATATGTAAATCAATGGAAGTGTAATTGATGTGATTCTGCAATCTGTATACGGGGTAAAAATGGGAGTTCATACCCCACTTGAATCAAAGTGTGAAATATGATATATCAAGAACTATGTAATGTTTTGAACAACCAACAATAAAAAAAGAAAAAAAATAGCTCAGAATATAGCTCATTAATAGGACACCCTGGATTTAATCCCCAATATCACAAAAAATAATAAAAAATAAAATCACATCATATACACAAATATTATCGATTAACATATGGAATTAATGCATTCTCAAAAAAGAATATAGAGTTTAAACACTTAGTATCCACTTTTAGAAAATTTTTGTTATTAAACATACATGATACACTCCTACTGCAAACAGAAACTAAAATTATAAAACTTGCACATATGAGGATACAGCTATATTACTTTAGATTTGAAACCCAGGGCATGGTTAATGTGAATGTACATTTAGGAAGAAATAAATAATATATTGTGGGAAATAATGACCATAGAAGCCAGATACTTTTTTATTGTATTACATCTAGTTTAACAAAAATTATAAAACACCAGGTACATTTTTGTAGATGTCACATGACTGTTGCATTTTATATGTAAGCATATTATAGAAGGAAATGTGCAGAGTTTGATAAAATAAAAATACAAAAAGCACACAAAAGACTAAATTGCACACCCTATTTATAGATGATAAAACTATAAAATATAATGATAAAAGATAAAGAAGACCATTTTCCCCAGGTTAACCTATAATACCCCATCAAAATTTTACCATACTTTACTTTTGTTAAAGAAAGAATCAAAACAAGAAATTTTAAAATTCTCTTAAAAGGTTAAATGTATTTAAAATTTGCCAAGGACTTTCTGATATATAAGAGCAAAAGTACCAGCTATATTTACCTGACACTAATGTATGTTATAAAATTAGAAACCACCATAGGTAAACTCATATGTATGTAAATCACATTTTTATTTTTAAGTGCAACAAATTTTAAGTGCACCAGCCAAGTGTAAGATCTTCTGAAGCTGAAGCACAGCTGTTAGAATGGCTACTATACAAAAGTTAAACAATTATATGAATGTGGAAGAAAGTACACTTTCACAATATACTAGAATATTAATTTAGTGGAGACATTTTTTAAAGCAGTGGAATTTGAATTTTCTTTCAGCTACTTTTCTGAGAAACTATACCTATTAAATTTAGACTGATCTTTAACAACGAAAGATCCAAATATTAATATGAACAAGACTCTCAATAGACATAAAATATTCCACCTGTGGGATCCTCATATCAGAAATTTCTGAAATACAGTACCAGGAAAATACCAGAGTGGGGAATGAGAACACTCTGACATAAATTTCACAAGAGGGACTCTCCGCACAAAGACACTTTGACAATGTGACTGCTTTTGGAGAGACAAAGAAAAAACAAAGAGACACATTTTTCAAAGGTCAAGTGATTCTTCTCCAATTTTCTATCATGTAAAATGTTCATAAACAAACAAAAAAATCAAACATTTGATATTGAGTTTGTCTATGATACTGGGAATTTGAAAGAGGAGCATGGTAAGTCTGAGGTACATCCCAGTCCTTGTTTTAGATTTGAAAAAAGTCTTTCTAACTTTCCCATTTTCTAACTTTCTCATGTTGACCTTGAAAGTGTAATCTGTGCAATTATATGCAATTGTCATTGCACCCAGCAAGGAAACCAATCCTTTAAAACATTTCATGCAGTTTTTAGTAAAACAATTAAAATATTGTGCTCATTTTGTTATTTAATATGTAAAAAATAATTGATAATACCAGGAAACTGAGAAGTTGTCATTGGGAATGTGGTTACACACACACACACACACACACACACACACACGATTTAGTCTGAAAGACAGTGTTCTAGATTTGAAATTGTGCTTTCCATCAATTTAGAGCGTTCAAGAGTATGCAGTGTGACACACTCCTATATCACCAGAAACTCAGGAGACTGAGGCACAAATTCAATATCACACTCATCAAATGCCTCAAGATAAAAAAAAATTTAAAAGTACCAGGAGTGTAGCTAAGTGGTAAAGGTAATCTGGGTTCAATACACAATACCATGATCTCCCAAAAAGAATAAGGAAACTCAGGAAGAGAGAAAAACTTGGACACCTACAGACCACAGACCCCACCTCATGCAGAAAAAAAAATTCATATATTTGTGATTTTGAATGTTTTTTTTTTAAATATACAAGATAAGTTTTAAAAATATACAAGATAAGTTTGAAAAAAATTCAGATGGTTATATTTTGACCAAAATTTTTCTAAGTATTCCATTACATGGAAACATGAACAAGTTTAATGATTTTAAAAGATTATAACATAATCCCTAAGTTTCCAGTGTGGCTATAACTACACTCTGTGCAAATTGTGACACCTGATAAATCAACTGCTATTTATTTTGATCTTTGATATTATCCTTAGATGATACCTAGAGTCAAAATATTCTATATAGTTTTTTCCTCTCTACATTGTCATACTGGTGATAAAGGGAAAGATGATCACAGGATGAAGGGAAGTATAACTTGAAAAGTGGTTAAAAATATTCTCATAGTCAGTTTTGAGGCTTGTAAATTACAGAATAAATAGGCAGGAGTCTCTTGAAGCCCTGGTAACAAATTCATGAGCCAACTTTCTTGGCAGCAGCTTTAATCTGTCTTGATCACCAACCCAGCCATCTTGTTCTGCACCAGTAGTTGTTGCTCTGAATTGGCTCAGTGCCACGTGCTTAATTTATCTAGGTAATGGGTAGAATGTACATATGGCAGTAGTAAATGCTTAAAAACATCTTTAAGCCCTTGAACTGGTTCTCTAAATATGAATTTTTCTAGCTTCACTAAAATTTTCTACTTGCATATGTTTAAGGAAACCATGATGTTTTAATATACTTCAACATGGTAAAATGGCTTTGGTATTCAAATAAACTAAGGTATAGATCATCTTCTATACTTACCTTTAAAATACCAATATTTCTAATGGCATCCTCAGGAATCTTCCAAGGAAAGTCTTTCAAGAAGGCAGCATTGTTACCTGCAAAAACATACATCTCTGATTGCTGTCTCTCTTCCACCTACATTGTTGTACTTACAAGTTTGAAGCCTTCCTAGAAATATGTGCACTTCTTTTGAGTAAGTACAAACATATAATTGCATGCATTACCTCTCCTCTGATTCTTTATATTTTGTGTAATCTTACTGTAATCTCAATTAGTGTCCACTTAGAATTTCCACCTGCTCTTTTTAAAGATATTTTATTTAGTTGTAGATAAACACAATACCTTTATTTTGTTTATTTATTTTATGTGGTGGTAGGATTGAATCCAATGCCTCACAGGTGTAGGCAAGTACTCTACCACTGCACCACAATCACTCCACTAACTCTTATGGCAACTTTTAAATTATTCTTTTATTTAATGAAAATTTTAATAGTGTATTTAGATATACATAATATTGAGGTTAATTTTGACATAATTAACCAAGCATAAAATAAAAAGTGCTCTAATTCAGTGACCAGTACTTCCACTTTATCTTCCCTGCTTCCTCTGTGTTCTCTTTCTTCTTGTCTATCTATCTCCTTCTTCTTATGATCTATCTTATAGCTATTTGCATTTTTAGTGGATTATGGATATACATGAAGATGAAATTCAGTGTTGTATGTTCATATGCATACAGAGAAAAATTTGATCAGATTCATTCCACTATTCCACATTGAGTGCTTTCCCCAACTCCCTGGGTTGGGTTGGGGTAAGGGTTAGGGTTAGGGTTAGGGTTGCATTTTGTAACAGAAGCGCTTTATTATATCTATGTGATTTCCTTCATTCTATGATTTCATTTGGGAATGTCAAATCTTATTCCAACAATGATAGGCTATATTTTTAAGAGCTGACAAGAAAAACAATGTTCAATTATATTGAACCCATTTGAAGATACTTCTATAATATCTAAACATTTTTTAATCAGGACAAATATTACAACAATGGAATATCTGTTTGAAAATGAAAAAAAAAATACAAGATAGCCTCTTGCTTTCATTGTGTGTTATTATTGTTAGAATACCAATTTTATGGCATCTTGGTTTAGAGTTTCCATGATTTTTTTTGTACCAGGGATTGGTACAAAAAAAGGGGCACTCGATCTCTAAGCCACATCCCCAGACCTATTTTGTATTTTATTTAGAGACAGGGTCTCACTGAGTTACTTAGAGCCTCACAGTTGCTAAGCCTGGCTTGAAATCAAGATCCTCCTATATCAGCCTTTTGAGCCACTGGGATTTCAGGTGTGCACCAGCACGCCCTGCTTCCACAGAGTTTTGATGATCTTCTTAAAATACAGTAAAGCCATGCATGCCTATTTTAAATATTGCCTCAACCTTATTCTTTTATTTTGCATTTTGACCTAAAAAAATCCCAGGAGAACAAATCTAAGCTTTATAAAACAATGCTGCAGTCAAATAGTTTTGACAGGAAGAAATAGGTTTTAATACACAAATTACAATGTAATTTGATAACTATATATATTTCAGTTTCTTAGCTTACATAAATGTCTTTCAGAGAAAAATTAGAGAATCAGATTTGAAGTGCTTGAGAGTCATGAAATTGGATGATCATGTACAAAAAGAGAATAAAAGTTAGTTGTTATGCATGCTACAAGTATAAGTTGTTCTTATTAGTCCTTACCAGAAAAATGAGATAATTGACCATGATACAAAACAGTGATAAATAGTATATAAATGTAGACACAATACAAAAGGATATCAATTATTTTTTCCTAATTTCTGGGAGAAAGTGATTTTTTTTAGTTATTCATAAGCTAGTTTACTTAAAACATAATCTAATAGTTTCTAGATTTTTTGTGGAACATTAATTGGCCATATCATGCTAGCCTTAATAAGAGAGTTTAAAAAGCACTCTTCTATCAAGATACAAAAATATGTCTTCTTAATCACTGCAGAATGCCTTCAAATTTAAAGGGAGGAGAGCAGAGGGAAAAGGTACTAGAGATAAAGAGTGATCAAATAATTTTCTTGTGAATCTGTGAATATTTAATAATTAATTCCACTATTATGTATAATTAAATGCATCAGTAAACACTTTGTTTAAAATAGCTTCACTTAAAAAAGGAGAAAGACAGGAATGGGAATTCTGTCAATCAAAATAATTTGTTATCACATCTAATTCCTGTGTAAAGAAATTGTTATCACATTATTGTTATCACTACAACATACTTATTATGTTCACTAATCTATTTCTGACCCTGTTTGGGGAATTAATACGAGAATAACTTTTATACAAAGAACACTCTACCTGGTGACACTTATGCAAGAGTTGAAAGTATTTTCACACATTTCTCATCAAGTGCACAACTATAATGATTCAAAAGCTTCAAAAATTTTGGTCATAACTTCTGAGAAGAAATCAATTACAATTAAAGAGATATGTATTTTTTCCAAGTCTGAAAATCAATGTATAAAAGATCTTAAGTTTGAAACTGCCTCTTTTTTTTTTTTTTTTTTTTTTTTTTGCTTCTGCCCCACTATGAAACTCTTAACCTGTACACTGAAAGTCTTCTGTGGAAAAAAAACAGCATCACCCATTTTCTGTGGTTTATGGCCAAAAGCCTAGACTGACAGTTACAGTCAAGCATTTAAATACCCTGTCATGACTCTGTCAATAGTTTACATTTTGCCCTCAAGAAATGCATAAAATTTTTTTAGGAAAAATTAAAATCAACTGGATTCTTGTCAGGCTATTAACCTTTATCTCTCCTTACTTGCTTTACTTTCACTTTTCTGTAGATTCTAGTGACATTGCACCACTGGTGATTCCCCAAGTGTTCTTTCTTATCTCATTGTCTTCATGCCCCTCTTCTCTCTCTGTCACAAATTCTCCTTTTATTTTCTGCAGATGTTAACTCAAATATCAATTTTACTGAAGGACCTCAAACACTGAAACAAATTTGGGACAGAAGTGCCTTCTAAGTTTTATAGTAGTATCCTGTTTTATCCCTATCATAATGCCAATGAATCTGTATGGAAATTGCCTGCTTGCCTGCTTTTCAAGCTATGATATATGACTGTTGAAGGGTGTCCTTTATCATCTCCATGTTGTCATCCTAGTGCTTGCCAGAATACCCTAGCATATGGTTGTCTAATTCATGTCTAAGGAGTGGAAAACCCAAAGCTCTGATATTCACTCATAATGATAACTGTGTATGAAAATATGGACATATTGTATTTCATAGTAATTTTGTATTGTGGACATACATATCTATTTTGCATTCTTATGAGCAATGAAAATTTTCAACTATTTTAATAATTTATGCTTATAATGCCTTTAAGACAAAATATAATTCCTTTTCTCTCCACTTGCTACACAATTTAAATCTTGATAATGGGAGCTTCTGCCTGAACAATTACTACTAAGCCAAGACAAGATCAACTTTTGAAAAAAATCATAAGGATATACAGAGATATTAAGAAAAAGCCTATGAAAACTAATATTGTGTTTTTCAGACTGTTGATATAATATTTGTATTGTTTGATGAAATGTATGATGTAAAAACTTTATTGAAATGGATGTGTGTATCATATATATGATGAAATTCTCACTATATGAAGATTTATTTACATCTGTAAGAAAATTTGAAGTGCAAGTGCAAACCAGTTTTTACTGAGATGTTTTCAAACTGTCTAAATGCTAACATTTAAACTTCATTCAACAAGTAAATGGTCAACACTAATTTGGTGAATCTAAATATTGCATTAATGATTAATTATTTGTACTGTAAAAACTGTATCCCTGAATATGGATTCATAGATTTAGGCAACATTAGTTTGGTATGCCAGTTATTATATTCACTAATGGGTTAATGTATTAGAATTATTATACTGCCATCAAACATACAGCCTTTAAATTTTTATAATTTTAATTTGAAGCATTGACTTAAGACTTTTTTCTAATAAAAACAGTATTTGCTTAATAGTTCTTTTTTTGCCTTTTCTCTTTGTTTATACAATCTTGGAAAATAATAGTGAAGTTTCAGGTTCTAATATAAAGTACTTTTGTTCACTGAAGTTTTAAAGTGAATTGCTGACATATGCTGTCATTCATGATATTTTTTAGTATTTTCTACAGGTCAGAACGTTCTACATAATTATAATACAACCTTCATTCATTATTAATGATTTTTTCAAATATTAACAAGTAACAGAATACTTGTTAATCATATCAGTTTTATTATAAAGGCTATATTGTAGTTATCTAGCATGTTCTGACTTGTAGTAAAAACTAAATATAACATAGATGATGTCATATGTCAGCAATTCACTTTAAAATGCTTCAGTGGACAAAAGTACTTTATATTAGAACCTGTAACTTAACTATTATATTTCAAGATTGTATGAAGAGAAAAGTTAAGCAATTGCTTTTTCTCAAATCAATAATAATATATTCTATCAAAATGCCTTCAACCACTTAATCCTCAAATTATTTTCATTTATTGCTAGTAGCCTGATATTGTCCTTTATAGCAAAATATTTCACTCAGAGCCATGAAATGAAATTAATTGTTATCTTTTATAGATGCCTTCAGATTCAAATAGTCCTTAGTCTCTCCTTTACCTTTGAATCTTTTCAGGGAGAAAGCATGTAGAATGTGCTTAAGATGGATTTTCTGGTTTCTTTATGATATGCCCTAGCCCTAATGCTCATCCTAAAACTAGCCCTAAATCTAACCCTATTACTAAACAAAACTGAGCCCTAGTCCTAAATTCAAACCTTAACCTAAACCAAACCCTAACCTTACAACTAGCCCTAACCCTAGCTCTAATTTGAGTCCTAACATTAACCCTAAAACTAACCCTGACCCTGAATCTGACCCTAACAATAACCCTAAGTGTAAAGATCACCCTAACCCTTAACCTAACCCTAACACTAGACCAGCCATAACCTTAATACTAAAAGTAGTCTAATTGTAACCCTGGTTCTTAAATTCGCCATAGCCTTAATCTTAGTCCTAAACAAACACAAAACCTAGCCCAAATCTGAGCCCTAACCCTAGCTTTAATTCTAACCCTAACCCTAAATGTAGCCTAAATCCTAACCATAACCCTAGCCCTAACCCCAGCTCTAAACCTCTTTTACCTAAGCCAAACCCTAACCCAAATGCTAACCCTAGTCCTAACCCTAATGCTTAGCCTAACCCAAACCCTAACCCTATTACTAGTCCAAACCCTATTCCTCATTCTAGCTCTAACCCTAACCCAAATCCTAACCCTAACCCTGAACTTTATTCTGACCCTAATACTAACCCTAGGACAAAACCTGACCCTAACCCTAATCCGAACCCTAACACTAGCCCTATCAGTAACCCTATAGCTAAACTTAACCCTAACACTAGCCCTAGAACTAAACCTAATCCTAAATCTAGCCACAACTCTAGTCCTAGCCATAAACAAAAACCTAGCACTAGCCCTAACAATAATCTTTAACTTAACACAATCATTAACTCTATCCCTAGACCTAACCCTAATCCTAATTATAGTCCTAACCCTAGCCCTAACCCTAAGCCAAACACTGACCCTGACCCTAACACTAACCCTAGCTCTAACCCTAACCCTAACCCTAAACCTAATCCTAACACTAGACCTAGCCATAACCCTAACCCTAATGCTAACCCTATCCCTAACCCTAACCTTATCCCTAACCCTAACACTAGCCATTACCTTAAACCTGACCTGAACTCTAAACATAACCCTATCTTAAACCTAACCCTAACCCTAATTCTAACACTAATCCAAGCCCTAATCCTAATCCTTAACCTAACCCATATCCTAACCCTGACCCAGACCCTAACAATACCCCTAATCCTAAAAATAGACCTCACCCTACTCTAGCCATAAAACAAAACCAAGCCCTAGCCCGTACCCTAACCCTTAACGTAAACCAAACCCTAACCCTACACCTAGCCCTAAACCTAGCAGTAATTTGAATCCTAACCCTAATCGTAAAACTAACCGTGACCCTAATTCTGACCCTAAATAACCCAAGCTCTAAACATCACCCTAACCCTAACCCTAACCCTAACACTAGACCTAGCCCTAACCTTAAACCTCAAACTATCCCTATTTGTAATCCTAGTTCTTACATTAGCCATAGCCCTAACCCTAGCCCTAAGCTAACATAAATCCTAGCCCAAATTTGAACCCTAAACCTAGCTTTAACCCTAACACTAACCCTAGCCGTAATCATAACCCTAAACCTAGCCCTAGCCCTAGCTCTAACCCTATCCCTTACCCTAAGCAAAACCCTAACCCTAATGCTAACCCTAGTCCTGACCCTAAACTTTAGCCTAACCCAAACCCTAACCCTATTACTAGTCCTAACCCTAGCCCTCATTCTAGCTCTAAACCTAACACAAACCCTAACCCTAACCCTGACCCTTATTTGGACCCTAACACTAACCCAAGCTCTAAACCTGAACCTAACCCTAAAATGAACCCTAACCCTAGCCCTATCAGTAAATCTACACCTAAACCTAACTTTAACCTTAGCCCAAGACCTAAACCTATTCATAAATCTAGCCATAACTCTAGACCTAGCCAAAAACAAAAACCTAGCCCTAGCCCTAAAAATAACAATTAACCTAACTGAAACACTAACCTAACAACCAGACCTAAGCCTAGTCCTAATTCTATACCTAATTCTTACCCTAACCCTAACCTGAACACTGACTTTTACCCTAACATTACCCCTAGCTATAAATTTGACCCTACTCCTAAACCTAAACCTAAGACTAGACCTAGCCATAACCTTAACCCTAAAAGTAGCCCTAAAGATAACCTAACCCTAAACCTAACCCTAACTGAACACAAAACCTAGAGCTAATCCTAGCCCTAAAGCTAGCCCTAAGTGTAATCCTAACCCTAACCCAAGCCATAACCCTAACACTAACCCTTGCCCTAGCCCTAACCCTAGCTAGCCTTAAACCTAGCTATAATCCAATCACTTATCCTAAACCTAACACTAATTTTAACTCAAACCCTAACCCTAGCCCTTACCCTAAACCTATCCCTAGCCCTAACCCTAATGCTAACCCTAATTCCAGCCTTAATCCTAACTTTATCCCTAGCCCTAACCCTAGCTCCAACCCTATCTACTACCCTAACCATAACCCTAACCATAATGCTAACCTTAGCCCTACTCCAACCCTATTCATTACCCTAAACTAACCTGAAACCTATACCTAGTCCTATCCATTAACCTAACCATAATCCTTACCCTAATGCTAATTTAAACAAACTCTAACCCTAATTTTTAACCTAACCCAAACCCTAACACTGACCCTGACCCTAACAATACCCCTAGCTCTAAACCTGACCTAACCCTAAGCCTAAACCTTACACTAGACCTAGCCATAAACCTAACCCAAAAACTATCCCTAACCATAACCCTAGACCTGACATAACCCATAGCCCTAATCCTAGCCCTAACCCTAACACAAACTCTAGCCCTCATCCTAGATACAAACCTAGCCTTAATCCTAATCCTAACCCTAACTCTAGCCCTAACCCTAATTCTAACACTTGCCATACCCTAAACCTAGCTATAACCCCATTTCTTCCCCTAAACCTAACCCTAACCCTAGGCCTAACCCAAACACTAACCCTAGCCCTAATCCTAGCCCTAATTTGGCCCTAACCCTAACCCTAACCCTAGCCCTAAGATTAACTCTTATTCTCTACCTAGCCCTATCCCTAGTTCTAACCCAATCCCTTACCTTAACCCTATATATAGCCCTAAACCTATCCCTAATACTAGCCCAAAACCTAGCCCTAGACCTAACTCTACATCTACCCCTAATTCTAAATTTACACTAACCATAAGCCTAAACCTAAACCTAACACTAGCCCTAACCCTAACCTTAACCCTTAACCTTAACAAAACCCTAACACTACAACTAGCCCTAAAGCTAGCCCTAATTCAAGTCCTAACACTAACCCTAAAACTAACCATGACCCTGACTCTGATGGTAACACTAACCCTAGCTCCAAACATTACCCTAAACCTAAACCTAACACTAGACCTAGCCCTAACTATAACCCTAAAACAAGCCCTAATCATAATCCTAGTTCTTACATTAGACATAGTCCTAACCCTAGCCCTAACCCTAACACAAAACCTAGCCCTAATCCAAGCCCTAACTCTAGCTTTAACACTAATCCTAAACCTAAGAATAGCCATAACCCTAACCCTAACCCTGGCCCTATCTCTAACCCTATCACTTACCCTAAGCTAAACCATAACACTAATGCTAACACTAATCCTAACTCTAATCCTTACCCTAACTCAAACCCTTACCCTATTACTATTCCTAACCCTAGCCCTCATTCTAACTCTAATACTAACCCAAACCCTAACCCTAAACCTTACCCTTATTCTGACCTAACACTAAACCTAGGTCTCAAATTGACTCTAACCCTAAGCCAAACCATAACACTAGCCCTACCGGTAATCCTATACCTAAACCTAACCCTAACAAAATCCCTAACCCTAAGCTTAATCCTAAATTTAGCCATAACTCTAGCCCTAGCCCTAAAAATATCCTAGCCCTAGCCCTAACAATAATCCTTAACTAACCCAATCACTAACCCTATCTCTCAAACTAAACCTAGTCCTAATTCTAGATCTAACCTTAACACTAATCCGAACACTGACCCTGACCCTAACACTAACCCTAGCTCTAAACCTGACCCTAACCCTAAACCTAAACCTAACACTAGACCTAGCCATAACCCTAAATCTAAAACTAGCCCTAGGTCTTATATTACCCATAGCCATAAACCTAGCCCTAAACCTAACACAAAACCTAGCCCTAATCCTAGACCTAAACCTACCCCTAAGCATAACCCTAACCCTAACCTAGCTCTAAACCTAATCCTCACCCTAGACCTAAACCTAGCTCAAATCCTAACCCTTACCCTAAATCTAACCCTAAACCTAACACTAGATCTAACCCTAACCCTGACATTAACCATAGCCCTAATCCTAACCATAACCCTAGCCTTAATCCAGCTCTAACCCTACCCATTACCCTAGCAATAACCCTAACCCTAATGCTAACCCATTGCCCTAACCAGCCCTAACCCTAACCCTATTACCCTAAAACTAACCTGAACCATAAACCTAACCCTATCTATTACCCTAAACAAAACACTAACACTAACACTAATTCGAGTCCTAACCCTTATCCTTAACATAACCCATACCCTAAACCTGACCCTGACCCTAACAATACCCTTAGCTCTAAACCTGACCCTAACTGTAAACCTAACCATAACACTAGACCTAGGCATAAACCTAACCCTAAAACTATCCCTAACTGTAACCCTAAACCTGACATTAGCTCTAGCCCTAATCCTAGCCCTGACCCTAACACAAACACTAGCCCTCATTCTAGCCCTAAACCTAGCCTTAATCATAACCCTAACCCTAACCCTAGCCCTAGCCCTAACCTTAATTCTAACCCTCGGCCTAACCCTAAACCAAGCTATATCCCCATCCCTTAACCCTAACCCTAACCCTAACTCAAGCCATAACACTAGGCCAAACCCTAGGCCTAACCCTAGCACTAACCCTAGCACTAATTTTGCCCTAACCCTAACCCTAACGCTAGCCCTAAGATTAACTTTAACCCTCAACCTAGCCCTGTCCCTAGTTCTAACCCTATTCCTATTCCTAAACCTAGCCCTAACCCTGGCCCAATACCTAGTCCTAGCCCTAACCCTAGATCTAACCCTAACTCTAAATCTAACCCTAAATCTAAACCTAAACCTAGACCATATACTAGCACTAGCCTTAAAGCTAATCCTAAAACTAGCCCTAACCCTATCCCTATCCCTAAAACAAAACCGAGTCCTAGCCCTAACCTTAACCCTTAACAAAAACCAAACCCTAACCCTACATCTAGTCCTAACCCTACCCTAATTCGAGTCCTAACAAACCATAAAACTAACCCATATAATCCACAGGGACAAGGCATAGTTGAAAGAGCTCATCAAACTATTAAAATGTACTTATTAAAGCAAAAAGAGGGAATTGGGAAGGGGTATATATTCCCCCAAAGATAAACTTAAAATAACCCTTTTTACTCTAAACTTTTAAAATTTGGATTCATCAGGACTTAGTGCTGTGGAAAGGCATATGTGTCCAAAAAATGTACATAAGCCCAAGGTACTTTGGAAGAATATTCTAACAGGACAATGGAAAGGTCCTGACCCAGTAATTTTCTGGAGTCAGGGGTCTGTTTGTGTGTTTCTACAGGGAGAATAGCAGCTGATTTGGATTCCAGAGAGATTAACTAAGGTCCTGACCCAATGATTGTCTGGAGTCTGGGCTCTGTTTGTGTGTTTCCACAGGGAGAACAGCAGCTGATTTGGATTCCAGAGAGATTAACTAAAGTGATTTCTACAGACCAAAAAGAAGATGATTTGGCTCAAATCCATAATTGCTGCTATCCAGAACTCCAGTTTGGCTCTCCTTACATCTGCAACAGAACCAGGATGCTTTTTTCAAAATCTATTTTATTATTGCCCTTCCCCACATCATGAAGTTCTATTTTGTTTTTTGAGCTCATACAGACCTAGGTTAATGTTTTGCTGATCAGTTCTATTTTTTGACTATAGAGTTTTTAAACATTGCAATGGAGATTTCACCTGTAAAAAGTTATAAGGCCTTTACTATTATGTTATGTATTGTATGTATTATATTATGTGTGCACGCTTGTGTTTTGTGTTGTATGTTTGTATGTGCGTATGTCCATATATCATATATGATGAGCGCTCATGAAAAAATGGATCCAAATATTTTTTTTATTCACGTGATTTAAATGGTTTAATTTAAATTGGGTAAACAGCTGTTGAGGATTGTTTTAATATGTGAACAATAAAGGAGGTTAACAGATCTGTTTGTTTACTTTCACCTTTCCTTTTCATTATATTTAATAATTCTGTTCAGGATAATGTAAATTGTTCAGAAAATTGTTTTCTTTTAGTGCCTGCTGGAATGTTACATAATTTTTTCTTTAGCCATTATTGCTAGAATTTCTATCTTCATCCCAGTGCTGGTGAAGACAAAGATAAAACCAATCTACAGCTTTTGCAGTAGCTATCACTGAACTGCTTGCAGAACTTGCCTGGACTATGTATCACTTGTAGCATTGTGAACTCACTTGTATGCATTGTGAACTATCTGTTGGTGCAGCAACTTGTGGTAATGTTGGGGTGTTTTTGCTGATGGTGTCATCGGTGGTACAATTTTTCCAAAAGGAGCCTTTCAATTGGCTTGGTGTATCCTCCTCCCTTCTGCTTGTGATGGTCGTTCAGCTAAAACTTGGGGGCCAACAGAGGTGAGGCAAAGAACCTCACACACACACCCCCTGCTGGTACAAAGGCCTATCCACAGGTGTGGCTGTATGCTGGACCGGTAGTCAATGATGGGTAAGATCCAATTGCAATGGTACCAACCTAAGACAGGAGGCTGATGCCTTGAGGTCAGCTCATCCGGTGACAGGTAAGGACCATATGTAGTATTGGACAACCTAAGGCAGGCACGGTCCCTAAGCCACATGCTTGTTGTTTAAACAGAGAGTGGGAGATGTTGAGAGCCACAGTCGAAGGGGCCCCAGCAAACTTCCAGCTGCCAGCTGATTGGCTCCTCTGCGGTGATGCTCATTGGGCTGTTTCCCCGCCCTTTCAGACCACGGAGCTGCTCATTGGGGGGCTCTTTTGGCTCTGCCCACGTGACCCAGCCAATCGGCCTCAAGAGCAGGAGGAGTGGGGGGGTTGAGAGGCTTGGGGGAAGCCAGTGGTGGCAGTTGGGCTCTGAGGGAATTCCTGAAGAGCTCATGTGGTGCGGCATGTGTTCTAAAAATAAAGTTCGTTTCTGCTTGATAAGTGGCTCGTGAATTGTGCCCAGCCAGACTGCAGCAATAAAACTAACCCTGACCCTGACTGTGACCCTAACACTAACCCTAACTATAAACATCACCCTAACCCAAAACCAAACCCTAAAAGTAGACATAACTCTAACCTTAACCTAAAAGTAGCCCTAATTGTAACCTTAGTTCTTACATTATCAGTAGCCCTAACCCTAGCCCTAATGCTAACACAAAACCTAGCCCTAATCCGAGCCCTAACTCTAGCTTTAAACCTAACCTTAACCCTAACATTAGCCATAACCCTATCTCCAACCCTATCCCTTACCCTATGCCAATCCCAAATGCTAATACTAATCCTAGCCCTAACCGTAATCCTAATCCTAGTCCTAACCCTAAACCAAAAACTAACACTATTACTAGTACTAATCCTAGCCCTCATTCTAGCTCTAACCCTAACCCAACCCTAACCTTAATCCTAACCCTTATTCTGACCATAACACTAATCCTAGGTCTAAACTTGACCTTAACCTTAAACTGAAACCTAACACTAGCCCTACCAGTAACTCTACACCTAAACCTAACCCTAACACCTCACTAGACCTAAACCTAATCCTAAATCTAGCCATAACTCTAGCCCTATCCCTAAACAAAAATCTAGTCCTAGACCTAAAAGTATCCCTTAACCTAACCCAAACACTAACACTAAACCTAGACCTAAACCTAGTCCTAAATCTCGCCCTAACTTTAACCCTAATCTGAACACTGACCCTGAACCTAACACTAAACCTAGCTCTAAACTTGAACCTAAACCAAAATCTAACCCGAACACTAGACCTAGCCATAACCCTAACCCTAAAACTAGCCCTAACCATAACCCTAGCTCTTACATTACCCATAGCCCTAACTCTAGCTGTAACCTAACACAAAACCTAGCCCTAAAACTAGACCTAAACCAGGCCTAAGTGTAACACTAACCCTACCCCTACCCTAACCTGAACACTGACCCTGACCCTAACACTAAGCATAGATCTAAACCAGATACTAACCCAAAACCTAATGCTAACACTACAACAAGCCATAACCCTAAACCTAAAACAAGCCCTAACCATAACCCTAGTGCTTACATTACCCATAGCCATAACCCTAGCTCTAAACTTAATGCAAAACCTAGCCCTAATTCTAGACTTAAACCTAGCCCTAAGTATAACCCTAACCCTAACCCTAGCCCTAATCATAACCCTAAACCTTGCCCTAGCCCTAACCCTAGATCAAACCCTAAACTTTACATTAAAACTAACACTAACCCTAACCCTAACCCTAGACCTGACCCTAACCCTAATCATAAACTTAGCCCTAATCCTAACCATAACCCTAGCCCTAATGATAACCCTAGCATAACACTAACCCTATACCTATCACTAACCCTCTCCCTATCCCTAACACTTTCCATTATCCTAAACCTAACCTGAACCCTAAACCTCACCCTATCCATTACCCTAACCCTGACCCTAACCCTAATGCTAATTCAAGCCCTAACCCTAAAACTTAACCTAACCAATACCCTAACCCTGACCCTAATAATACCCTCTACCTCTGAACCTGATCCTAACCCTAAACCTAACTCTTTCACTAGACGTAGCCATAAACCTAACCCTAAAACTATCCCTAAGTGTAACCCTAGATCTGACATTAGCCCTAGCCCTAATCCTAGCCCTAACGCTAAAACAAACCCTACCCCTCATTCTAGCCTTAAACTAGACTTAATCCTAACCCTAACTCTAACCCTAGGCCTACCCCTAATTCTAACACTCACCCTAGCCCTAAATCTAGCTATAACTCCATCCCTTACCCTAAACATAAACCTAACCCTAACTCTAACCTGAGCCCTAACCCTAGGCCTAACCCTAACACTAACTGTAGCCCTAATTTAGCCCTAACCCTAATCCTTACCCTAACCCTAACACTAAGACTAACTCTAACTCTTGACCTACCCTATTCCTAGTTCTAACCCATTCCATTAACGTAAACCTAACCGTAGTCCTAACCTGAACCCTAACCCTAGGTCTAACCCTAAACCTAGATCAAACCATAACTCTAAATCTAACCCTAACCCTAAACCTAAACCTAAACCTAAAACTAGCACTAACACTAATCCTAAAACTAGACCTAACCCTAGCCCTAGCCCTAAAACAAAACCGAGCCCTAGCCCTAACCCTAACCCATAACCTAAACCAAATCCTAACCCTACACCAAGCCCTAACCCTAGCCCTAATTCAAGTCCTAAATCTAACCCTAAAACTAACGCTGACACTGACTCTGACCCTAACACTAACCCTAGTTTTAAACATAAGCTTAACCCTAAACCTAATCATAACACTTGACGTAGTCCTAACCCTAAGCCTAAAAGTAGCCCTAATAGTACCCTACTTCTTATATTAGCTGTAGCCCTAACCCTAGCCCAAATCCTGACATAAAACTTAGCCCTACTTCAATCCCCAACCCTAGCTTTAATACTAACCCTAGCCCTAACAATAGCCATAACCCTGACCCTAACCCTAGCTCTAACCCTATCCCTTACCCGAAGCCAAACCCTAACCCTAATGCTAACCCTAGTGCTATCTATAATCCTTAGCCTATCCCAAACCCTAACCCTATTACTAGTCCCAACCATAGCCCTCATTCTAGCTCTAGACCTACTCCAAACACTAACCCTAACCCTGACTCTTATTCTGACCTAACACTAACCCTAGGTCTAAACCTGACCCTAAACTTAACCCTAACCCTTACACTAGCCCTACCAGTAACCTTATACCTAAAGCTAACTCCAACATTAGCCCTAGATCTAAACCTAAAACCTAAATCTAGCCATAACTCTAGCCGTAGCAAGCAAAAAAAAAAAAAAAAAAAAAAAAAAAACCTAGCCCTAGCCCTAACAATAACCCTTAATCTAACCCAAACGCTAACCCTACCACTACACCTAATCCTAGTTTTAATTCTAGCCCTAACCCTAACCCTAAACCTAACCCAAACACTGAAGATGACCCTAACACTAACCCTAGCTGTAAACCTGACCCTAACTCTAAACTAACCCTAAAGCTAGACCAAGCCATAACCCACACCCTAAAACTATCCCTAACCATAAGCCTAGCTCTTACAATACCCGTAGCCCTAATGCTAACTGTAAACCTAACACAAAACCTAGCCCTAATCCTATACCTAAACCTAGCCCTAAGCGTAACCCTAACTCTAACCCAACCCAAACCCTAACCATAACCCTCGCCCTAGACCTAACCCTAGCTTAAAGCCTAACCCTTACCTTAAACCTACCACTAGCCCTAACCCTATCCCTAACCCTAACCCTAATCATAACCCTATCCCTAATCCTAACCATAACTGTAGCCCTAAATCTGGCTCTAACCCTATCCATTACCCTAAATATACCCCAAATGCTAATGCTAACCTATCCCTAATCCTAACCACATTTCTAATACAAAACCCTATTTCTAAACCTAAACCTAACATGAACCCTAACTCTAACCCTATCCATTACCTTAACACTAACCCTAATTCTAATTCGAGCCATAACCCTTATCTGTAACCTAACCCCCTAAAAATGTCCCTAGCTCTAAACCTTACCCTAACCCCAAATCTAACCCTTATATTAGACTAGTCATAAACCTAACCCTAAAAATATCCCTAACCATAACCTTAGATCTGATATTACCCCTAGCCCTCATTGTAGCCCTAACCCTAACACAAACCCTAGCTTTCATCCTAGCACTAAACCAGGCCTTAATCCTAACCCTAACCCTAACCCTAGCCATAACACTAATTCTAACTGTTTTAGCCCAAACCTACCTATAACCCCAAACTTTTAGCCCTAAACCTACACCTAACCCTAAACCTAGCCCTAAGCCTAGGCCTAACACTAACACTAACCCTAGCCCTAACCGTAGATTTAATTTAGCCCCTAACCCTAACCCTATACATTACCCTAACACTAACCCTAACCCTAGCCCTAGTCCTAGCCCTAAACCTAACACAAACCCTAGACCACATCCTAGCCCTAAAGCTAGCCTTAATGCTAACTTTAATCCTAACTCTAGCCTTAACCCTAATTCAAACCTCACCATAGCCCTAAACCTAGCAATAACCCCAACCCTAACCCTAACCATAACTCTAGCCCTAAGACTAACTCTAACTCTCACCCTAGCCCTATCTCTAGTGCTAACCCTATCCCTTACTTAAACCCTAACCCTAGCCCTAACTTTAGCCCTAGCTCTAACCCTAGATCTAAGCCTAACTTGAAATCTAACCCTAACCCAAAGCATAAACCTAAACCTAACTAGCCTTAACCCTAATGCTAATACAAAAATTAGTTATTAACCCTAGGCCTAGCCCTAAAACAAAACAGAGCCATAGTCCTAACCTTAACACATACCTAAACCAAATCCTAACCCTACACCTAGCACTAACCCTAGCCTTAAATAAAGTCCTAACCCTACCCCTAAATCTAACCCTGACCCTGACTCTGACCCTAACACTAACCCTAGCTCTAAACATCACCATAACCCTAAAACTAACCCTAATTAGTAACTAATTACTAATTAGTAACTAACTAGTCCTAATCGTAACCCTAGTTACATTAGCCATAGCCCTAAACCTAGCCCTAAACCTAACACAAAACGTAGCCCTAATCTGAGCCCTAACATTAGCTTTAACACTAACCCTAACCCTAACACTAGCCCTAATCCTAACTCTAATCCTAGCCCTAACCCTAGCTCTAACACTATCTTTTACCATAAACCAAATCCTAACCCTAAAGCTAACTCTAGTTCTAACCCTAATCCTTAGTCTTACTCAAACCCTAATCATATTACTAGTCCTAACCCTAGTCCTCATTCTAGCTATAACACTAAGCCAAACCCTAACCTTAACCTTGACCCTTATTCTGAGCCTAACACTAACCTTAGGCCTAAACCTGACCCTAACCCTAATCTGAACCCAAAGACTAGCCTTACTGGTAACCCTATACCTAAGCCTAACCCTAACACTAGCCCTAGACCTAAACCTAATCCAATCTAGCCATAATTCTAGAACTAGATTTAAACAAAAAAATCTAGCCCTAGCACTAACAATAACCCTTAACCAAACCCAAACACTAAACCTACACCTAGACATAACCCTAGTCCTAATTCTAGCCCTAACCCTAGCCCTAAGCCTAACTCAAACACTGACCCTTACCCTAACACTAACCCTAGCTCTAAACCTGACCCTAACCCAAAACCTAACCCTAACACTAGACCTAGCGATAACACTAACTCTAAAACTAGCCCTAACCATAACCCTAGCTCTTACATTACCCATAGCCTTAACCCTAGGCCTAAACCTAACAAAAAACCTATCCCTAATCCTATTCATAAACATAACCCTAACCCTAATAACGCTAACCCTTATCCTCGCCCTAGCCCTAACCCTAGCTCAACTTTAACCTTTACCTTAAACCTAACCCTAACATAACCCTAGCCCTAACCCTAACCCTAACACTAGCCCTAATTCTAACCATAAACACAGCAGTAATTCTAACTTCAACCCTATCCATTTTTCTAACCATAACCCTAACCCTAATGCCAACCCTAGCCCTAACCCTAACCCTATTCCTTACCCTACCCCTATCCAGTACCCTAAACCTAACCTGAACCCTAAACCTAACCCTATCCATTACCCTAACCCTAAAGCTAACTACAACACTAATTTGAGCCCTAACCCTAAACCTTAATCTAACCCAAACCCTAACCATGACCCTGAGCCTAATAATACCCTAGCTCTATACATTACCCTAACCATACACCTAACACTTACACTAGACCTAGCCATAAACCTAATTCTAAAAATATCCCTAGCCACAATCCTAGACCTGGCATTAGTCCTAGCCCTAATCCTAGCTCCAATCCTAACACAAACCCTATTCTTTATCTTAAACTTAAACTCAATCCTAAACCTAATTCTGACCCTACCCCTAACCCTAATTCTAACCCTCAACCTATATCTAAGCCTAGCTATAACTTCATCCTTTCCCCTAAACCTAACCCTAACCCTAACCCTAGCCCTAACCCTACCTACCCTAACACTAACCCTGGCCATAATCCTAGCTCTAATATAGTCCCAACCCTAACCCTAACCATAAACCTATCCCTAAGATTAACTCTGACTCTCACCCTAGCCCTATCCCTAGTTTTAACTCTATCCCTCACCAAAACCCTAACCCTAGCCCTAACCCTAGTCTTAAGCCTAGACCTAAACTTAGCCCTAGCCCTAAGCCTAGATCTAACCCTCATTCTAAATATAACTCTAAATCTAATCCTAAACCTAACCCTAACACTAGCCCTAACCCTAAAGCTAATTTTAAAACTAGCCCTAACCCTAGCCCTAGCCCTAAAATTAAACAGCAATAGCCCTATCCCTAACCCTTATTCTAAACCAAACCCTAACCGTACACCTAGCCCTAACCCTAGCCCTAATTGGAGTCCTACCCTAACCCTAAAAGAAACTCTGACCCTGACTCTGACCCTAACACTAACCTTATAAATATCACCCTAACCCTAAACCTAACCCTAACACTAGACCTAACCCAAACTCTGACCATAAAACTAGCCCTCATTGTAACCTTAGATCTTACATTAGCCATAGCCCTAACCCTAGCCCTAACCAGCTTTAACCCTAAACCTGACCCTAAACCTAGACCTAACCCTAGCTCTAACCCTATCTTTTACCCAGGGCAAACCCTAGCACTAATGCTAAACCTAGTCCTAACACTAATCCTTAGCCTAACCCATAATCTAACCCTATTACTAGTCCTAAACCTAGCCCTCAATCTAGCTCTAACCCTAACCCTATACCTAACCCTAGCCCTAAACCTAATTCTAACCCTCACCCTAATCTACTTAGAGAACCTTTGATCCTAGAAGTCCAAAATTTGTGAAGCATAGTGGAACAAGCTAATAGATGAATCCTGCACATTATCAAAGATATCTGGCCAAATATTTATCAGAGGTATTTCAGTACATGCATATTTCCCTGTTTTCTCCTAAAGGGCTCTTGGATAAAGTTGTTTTTGCATGCTTCAGCTTAGGGCTACTTTCACAAAGAACAAGCCGGGGAATGCCCGCAGAGAACTGATAGAGTGTGAAGTTTCATGCAGCTAGCAGCAACCCTGTTTGATTTCCAGCTCCATTTCCATTTACCATATAGGTCAAAATGAAGTGAAACCTTAAAATACAAAGTGTGCCTTACAGCAAACCATTGAACCTAGTAGGCCCAAACATGGGGAGTATAGTAAGGAGAGGAAAAAGACAAATTTTGCCCAATATCAAAGAAATTTGAACAAAACTACCTCTAACCCTATCACTAGCTCTAAACCTAGCCCTAACCCTAACCCTAACGCTAACCCTAACCTGTTTAGAGAACTGTTGATCCTAGAAGTCCCAACTTGTGGAGCCTAGTAGGACCAGTTAACAGATGATTCCTGAGGAATATCAAAGAATTCTGACCAAATAATTGGAGGAGGTATTGCAGTACATGCATATTTCTCTGTTTTCTCCTACAGTGCTCTCAGATATAGTTGTTTTTGAATGCTTCAGCTTAGGGCTACTTTCACAAGGAACAAACCAGAGAGAGCCCACGGAGAACTGATTGAGTGTGTGAAGTTCCAAGCAGCTAGCAAAAATCCTGTTTGATTTCCAGTTCCATTTCCATTTAACCATTTAGATCAAAATTAAGTGAAACCTTAAAATACAAACTGTTCCTGACATTGAACCTTTGAACCGAGAAGGCCAAAAAGTGGGGAGCATAGTAAGACTAGGTAAAAGATAAATCCTGCCCAGTATCAAAAAAATTTGAACAACACTAACTCTAACACTAACACTAGTTCTAACACTAGCCCTATCCTATCCCTAACCCTAACCCTAACCTATTTAGAGAACCATTGATCCTAGAATTCCCAAAGTTGGAAACTGTGAACTGATTGAGCATGTGAACATTCAAGCAGCTAGTACAAACCCTGTGGGGCAAGCTAAGAGATGAATCCTGCACAGTATCAAAGAAATGTGAGCAAATACATGGGGGAGGATTTCAGTACATGCATATTGTTTCTGTTTTCTCCTAAAGTGCTCTCGGATAAAGTTGTTTTTCATGCTTCAGCTTAGAGCTAATTTCACACAGAACAAACCAGAGATTGCCCAAAGAGAACTGATTGAGTGTGTGAAGATTCAAGCAGCTAGCACCAACACTGTTTGATTTCCAGATCTATTTCCATTCACACCCATAGGCCATAATGAAGTGAAACCTTAAAATACAAACTGTTCCTGACAGTGAACCATTGAACCTACAAGGCCCATACTTTGGGAGCCTACTATGTCCAAGTTAATGATGAATCCTGTACAATAACAAAAAAAAAAAATCCGACCAAAAAAAATTTGAAGCTCTTTCAGTACATGTGCATCCATTCTCTTGCTTACTCCTAAAGTGCTCACAGATAAAGCTGTTTCTTTCTTATTCAGCTTAGGGCTGTGTCCACAAGAAACAAACCAGAGAATACACACTGAGAACTGATTCAATGTGTGAAGTTTCAAGAAGCTAGCACAAACCCTGTTTGATTTCCAGCTCCATTTCCATTCACACTATAGGGAAAAATGAAATGAAACCTGAAAATTTAAACTGTTCCTGAGAGCGAACTCTTGAACCTAGGAGTCCCAAACAGGGAAAGTATAGTAAAAATAGGAAAAAGTTGAATCCTGCCCAGTATCAAAGAAATTTGAACAACACTAACTCTATCCCTAACACTTGCTCTAACACTAGCCCTAACCCTAACCCTAACACTAACCCTAACCTGTTTAGAAAACCGTTAATCCTAGAAGTCCCAAAATTGGGGAGACTAGTGGGGCAAGAAAACATATGAATCTTGTGCAGTATAAAAGAAATCTGACCAAATAATTGGGGAGGTATTTCAACATGCATATTTACCTGTTTTCTGCTAAAGTGCTCTTGGATAATATTGTTTTTGCATGCTTCAGCTTAGGGATACTTTCACAAGAACAAACCAGGGAGTGCCCAAAGAGAACTGATTGAGTGCTTGAAGTTTCAAGCAGCTAGCAACATCTCTATTTGATTTCCAGCTCCATTTCCATTTACCCATATAGGTCAAAATGAAGTGAAACCTTAATATACAAACTGTTCCTTACAGCAAACCATTGAACCTAGGAGTCCCAAACATGGGGAGTATAGTAAGGTTAGGAAAAAGTTGAATGCTTCCCAGTATCAAAGAAATTAGAACAAAAATAACTCTGACCCTAACACTAGCTCTAACCCTAGCCCTAACCCTAACCCTAACTCTAACTCTAACCTGTTTAGAGTCAACTGATCATAGAATTCCCAAAGCTGGAAAGCCTCCTGGGGCAAGCTAACAGGTGAACAAAGAAATGTGACTAAATAATTAGGGGAGGTATTTCAGTACATGTATATTTCCCTGTTTTTCTCCTAAAGTGCTCTCAGATAAAGTTGTTTTTTCATGCTTTATTCTAGGGCTACTTTCATGAAGAAGAAACCAGAGAATGACCACTGAGAAAAAATTGAGTGTGTGAAGTTTCAAGCAGGTAGCACCAATACTGTTTGATTTTCAGCTCAATTTACATTCACACCTAAAGGCCATAATGAAGGGAAACTTTAGAATACAAACTGTTCCTGATAGTGAACCATTGAACCTACAAGGCTCAAACTTGGGGAGCCTACTAAGGCTATGTAAAGGATTAATCCTGTACAGTATGAAATAAATCCAACCAAGAAAATTTGAAGCTCTTTCAGTACGTGGGTATTCTCCTGTTTGCTTGCAAAGTGCTCACAGATAAAGCTGTTTCTACTTCAGCTCGGGGCTACTTCCACAAGAAACAAATGAGAGAATGCTCGCTGAGAACTGATTGAGTGTGTGAAGTTTCAAGCAGCTAGCAGAAACCTGTTTGATTTCCAGCTCCATTTCCATTCAACCCTATAGAGCAATAGGAAGTGAAACCTGAAAATTCAAACTTTTCTTGAGAAAGAACCCTTGAACCTAGGAGGCCCAAACACGGGGAGTATAGTAAGGATGAGAAAAAAATTGAATCCTGCCCCGTATCAATGAATTTTGAATAAAATTAACTCTAACCATAACACTAGCTCTAACCCTAGCCCTAATCCTAACCCCAAACCTAAAACCCTAACCTGTTTAGATAACTGCTGATCCTAGAATTCCCAAACTTGGGGAGGCTATTGGGGCCAGCTAACAGATGATCCCTTGCAGTATAAAAGAAATCTGACCAATAATTGTGGTAGGTATTTCAGTATATTCATATTTCCCTGTTTTTTCCTAAAGTCCTCTCAGATAAAGTTGTTTTGCATGATTTAGCTTAGGCCTACTTTCACAAGGAACAAACTAGAGAGCACTTACAGAGAACCCATTGAGTGTGTGAAGTTTCAAGCAGCTAGAACCAAAATTGTTTGTCTAGATCAATTTCCATTGATACCTATAGGCCATAATGAAGTGAAACCTTAAACTATTCCTGACAGTGAACCACTGAACCTAAAAGGCTCAAACTTGGGGAGTCTACTAAGGCCAAGTTAACAATGAATCCTGTAGAGTAACAAAAAAATCCGACCAAAAAAATTGAAGCTCTTTCAGTACATGTGTATTCATCCTCCTGCTTGCTCCTAAAGCATTCACAGATAAAGCTGTTTCTTTCTACTTCAGTTTAGGGCTACTTCCACAAGAAATAAATCAGAGAATTCACAATGAGAACTGATTGAGTGTGTGAAGTTTCAAGCAGCTGACACAAACCCTGCTTGATATGCAGCTCCATATCCATTCACTCCTATAAGGCAAAATGAAGTGAAACTGTTCCTGAGAGCAAACCCTTGAGCCTAGGAGGCCCAACTATGGGGAGTATAGTAAGGATAGGGAAAAGATTAATCCTGCCCAGAATCAAAGAAATTTGAAAAAAAAAAACTAAGTGTAAACCTAACACTAGCTCTAACCCTAACCCTAACCCTAACTCTAACACTAATCCTAGCCTGTTTAGAGAACTATTGATCCTAGAAGTCCCAAACTTGGGGAGCCTAGTGGGACAAGATACCAGATGAATCCTGCACAGTTCTAAAGAAATCTGACCAAATAATTGGGGGAGGTATTTAAGAACATGCATATTTCCCTGTATTCTCATAAAGTGTTCTTGGATACAGTTGTTTTTGCATGCTTTAGCTTAAGCCTACTTTCACATGGAAGAAACCAGAGAGTGCTAACAGAAAACTGATTGAGTGTGTGAAGATTCAACCAGCTAGCAAAAACCCTGTTTGATTTCCCCCTCTATTTTTATTTACCCATATATTTCAAAACAAAGTGAAACCTTCAAATACAAACTGATCATGAGAGCAAGCCCTTGAACCGAGAAGGCCCAAACCTGGGGAACATAGTAAGGCTAGGTAAAAGATGAATCCTTCCCAGTATCAAAACAAAATGATCTCTAACCCTAACACTAATTCTACCCCAGCCCTAACCCTAACCCTAACCTGTTTAGAGAACCATAGTCCTAGAAGTCCCAAACTTAAGGAGCCTAGTGGGGCAAACTGGGAGATGAATCCTGTGCAGTATCGAAGAAATCTGACCAAATAATGGGGGGAAGTATTTCAGTACATGCATATTTCCATGTTTTCTCCTAAAGTGCTCTCCAATAAAGTTGTTTTAGCATGCCTCAACTTAGGGCTACTTTCTCAAGGAAGAAAACAGAGAATGCCCACAGAGAACTGATTGTGTGTGTGAAGTTTCAGGCAGCTAGCAACAACCCTGTTTGAATAACAGCTCCATTTCCCCCTACCCATATGGTCAAAATGAAGTGAAACCTTAAAATACAAACTGTTCCTGACAGCAAACTCGTGAAATGAGAAGGCTCAAAGCTGGGGAGCATAGTAAGGCTAGGTAAAAGATGAATCCTGCCCAGTATCAAAGAAATTTGAACAAGCTAACTCTAACCCTAACATTAGCTCTAACCCTAGCCCTAACCCTATCCTTTACCCTAACCCTAGGCTAGGTAAGTGATGATACCTGCCCAGTACCAAATAAATTTGAACAAAACTAACCTTAACCCTAACACTAGCTCCAAAAAAATTGAAGCTCTTTCAGTTCATGTGTATTTTTCCTGTTTCTCCTAAAGCACTCACAGTTAAAGCTGTTTCTTTCTACTCAGCTTAGGGCTACATCAAAAAAAAAAAAAAACAGAGAATGTGCACAGAGAACTGATTGTGTGAAGTTTCAAGCATCTAGCACAAACCCTGTTTGATTTCCAGCTTCATATCCATTCACCCTATAGGGTGAAATGAAGTGAAACCTGAAAATTCAAACTGCTCCTAAGAGTGAACCCTTGAAACTAGGAGGCCCAAACATGGGGAGTACAATAAAGATAGGAAAAAGATGAATCCTGCCCAGTATCAAAGAAATTTGAACAAAACTAACTCTAAACCTAACACTAGCTCTAACACTAGCTCTAAACCTAACCCTAACACTAACCTATTTAAGAACCATTGATCCTAGAAGTCCCAAAGTTGGGGAGACTAGTGGGGCAAGCTAACATATGAATCCTGTGCAGTATCAAAGAAATCTGACCAAATAATTGGGGGAGGTATTTTAGTACATGTACATTTCCCTGTTTTCTCCTAAAGTTCTCTCAGATAAAGTTGTTTTTGCATACTTAAGCTTAGGGCTACTTTCTCAAGGAACAAACCAGAGAGTTCCCACAGAGAACTGTTTGAGTATGTGAAGTTTCAAGCAGCTAGCCCCAGCCTTGTTTGATTTCCAGATTGATATCCATTCACATCTATAGGCCATAATGAAGTGAAACCTGAAAATTCAAACTGTTCCTGACAGTGAACCATTGAACCGACAAGGCCCAAAATTGAGGAGCCTACTAAGGCTAGGTAACAGTTGAACCTTGTTCAGTATCAACAAAATCTTACCAAAAATTTTTGAAGCTATTTCAGTACATGTGTATTCACCTGATTGCTCCTAAAGTGCTCACAGATAAAGCTGTTTCTACTTCAGCTTATGGCTACTTCCACAAGAAACAAACCAGAGAATACACATTGAGAACTGATTCAGTGTGTGAAGTTTCAAGCATCTAGCACCAACCCTGATTTATTTCTAGCTCCATTTCCATTACCCCATGTAGGACAAGATGACATGAAACCTTAAAATAAAAACTGTTCCTGACAGCAAACCATTGAACTGAGAAGGCCCAATCCTGGTGAGCATACTAAGGCTAGGTAAAAATGAGTTTTTCCAGATTCAAAGAAATTTGAAAAAAAACTAAATCTAACCCTAACAGTAGCTCTGACCATAGCCCTAACCCAACCCTAACCTGTTCAGAGAACTGTTGATCCTAGAAGCAAACAGATGAATCCTGTGCAGTAATTAAAAATCTGACCAAATAATTGGGGAAGGTATTTCTATACATGCATATTTCTCTTTTTTCTCTGCAAGTGCTCCTGGATACAATTGTTTTTGTATTCTTCAGCATAGGATTACTTTCACAGGGAAAAAAAAACAGAGAGTGCCCACAGAGAACTAATAGAGTATGTGAAGTTTCAAGCAGCTAACACAAACACTGTTTGATTTCCAGCTCCATTTCCATTTAACTGTATTTGGTCAAAATGAAGTGAAACTTTAAAATACAAACTGTTCCTGACAGCGAGCCATAGAATAGAGGAGGCCCAGACCTGGGGAGCATAGTAATGCTAGGTAAAAGATGAATTTTTCCCAGAATCAAAGAAATTTAAACAAAACTAACTCTAACCCTAACACTAGATCTAACCCTATCCCTGAACCTAACCACAACACTAACCCTAATCTGTTTACAGAACTGTTGATCCCAGAAGTCCCAAACTTGGTGAGCCTAGGGGGGCAAGCTAAAAGATAAATCCTATGCAGTATCAAAGAAATCAGACCAAATAATTGGAGGTGAAGTGGCATTCCCTTTCTCCACAGAAAAGCCCTCTTCACCATGGCTGATTTTAGGACTGTCAGCAAAAGAGTCTCTGCAAAAGAGTTCGATGTAGATAAATTTCCTATTTTCATGTTGTCCTGTTTACTTGGCCACTGGCCATGAAGCTACCAGAACTCCAGGTGGTGGGTATCCCCTTACTAGTTTTTCACAAACATATCCAGTATAGTACTTTGAATAAATGTGAAAACAAGGCCCATGGCCTTGAGCTGGGCATCACAGAGATGTCTTCATTTTTAAGATAAGAGAAGTTATCAACTAGGCTTCATGGTAACAGCTGGCAGGGGAGAATAGAAAAGGGAGAAGAAGATTTTCCCTTCTCAGGTGTTGTCCTTGAATAGTTAACTGGCCCAGAACAGTGAAAGAAAAAGCTGCTTTTATATGAACTTTTGCAGACTGTGAATTTCTGAGTCCCTCCCCTTACATGCTGTGTATAAAACTCTGAAAGTCCCTGAACTCGGGATTCAGGGGATTAATTGATTACAGCAAAAGCTGTACCCTCTGAACCTGGCCACAGCCAAATAAGACTGTTTCCTGCTATCTTTGGTGTCTTGCCTCAATTGTCCCTACAATACTTTTGGTGACCATGAAGGTACAGAGGAGGTAGGGATGGCTATTCTGCCTCTCTTGTCTCCGGGACCAGCTTCCCTGGGGCAATGGGGGACAGGGGTCCCCTAGGTGCACCCAGGTCACTCTTGGCCTGAAGAATTATTGACTCACCCAGCTCCCTGGGGCTGCCACCCCAAAGCACAGCAGAACCCACAGGCACGAGGAACCAGAATTAGGGTTTTTGAGCACCGCCCAGCTGAACAGATAGGACCCGGATCCATTTGTTTTTGCAGCCCACCTGACTTCCCCACTGAGGCCTAAGTGGGTGTAAGAGAGGCTTGATCAACCTCTGTTGGGTCCTGAGTACTGTCCAAAATGGTTGGAGCTGAATCGGACCCAGGGAGTCGCTCGAGTAGTTTCTGTTCAGGGTCAGCGAGCAGAGGGAAACCATGACTCCCTTTTTGTTTGGTTTGGAATTGTTGGAATTTGGGAAGTATAGAAATTTTGTTCTGGCCATGTCTGTGTGAATATGTGTGAAAGTGTGTGAATGACATGGACAAAGGGAAGGGTTCCTACCCAACCCAAGGGCTGAAGCAAGTGCAGAGTCCTGATCCATGGTTCTGTGGCACCTCATACAGTCTATGGCAGAATTTCACCAACCAACGTCTATGTGAAAGCTCCAGGTCGGGGGTTGATACCAACCCACAAGGCTAAGAGGGCCCTAAGTCCCCATGAGGGGAATGGCTAGAGATGGACAAAGTGAGTCTTGTCCTAAGTGTGTTTTTTTCTAAGTGTGCAACACCAATGCAGGGTGGAACATGGGAGGCACACTAAGGAAATAGCCTTCTGAAATGTGTGTTAGAAACATTTAGGAAGGTTTTTCTGGTAACTGTGGAGTGAAACACACTCCACAAATGTTGCATACTCTGTAAATTAGAGTGTCTCACCCAAGATGTGGGCTGGCCACCAGAAAGATCTTAGATGAGAGACTCATTGCTGAGTTCCTTTTGATTGTTGTTGGAACCTCTGAACCAATTCTCTTTTATTGATAGTACAGAAGCAGCCCCCTTGGTTGAGAGCCTATCTAGATGGACAGTCCAAGCTGATGTTAGCCAGGAGCATAGTGGTCTCTAAGACCCAGCAGAAATCAGCTAAACAGAAAACCTAACTAGGAAAGACAGGAAAGGAAACAGTTTTCCCCATGAGCCAGAAGAGGACCCACCAACTTATGTGCCACTCTACCCAATTTTTCCAAGACCACTGGGAAAACAGACTGTCCCCTAGCCCCTTTGTCCTCAGAGGCAACAAATGATGGCCCCCAATACTGGCTATTCCTTCCTCTGTGATGTCCTCAGAGCCTAAGGCTTCCTAGAACCAAGCACTCTTTCACCTCCAAAGATTACGGTGGGAGATTTGTCCCAAGACTAGAGCCACAACTCAGATGAGAAATCTCAAGATGCCCCTGCAAGGGACTACCCATGTTGAGCAGAAGGTAAATGTCTGAGGGAGACAAGGCAGTTTTGTGTTCCAGCCTTTCTCCACCATTGAGCTCATAAGCTGGAAAAATCATACTCCCTCCTACCCAGAGAAACCCTGGACCATGACTGACCTGACACAGCCCATTATCCAGACCTAGGATGAGACCCAACAAAGAAGAAGATCAAAAGATAAAGAGATGTCAAGAGGCCCTCAGAGAAAGTCTTTAAAAATAGAAAAAAAAAAAAGAGAACAAAACACACTGTCTGGGCCCAAGAGTTAGAAGGAATTGGAGCCAGCCCTGAGCCCTAGCCAAAGCCAAGCACATCTGCAGACAAACAGAGCCAAGATAAGCCTCCTGATGCTCCAGCATCTCCCTCTCGCACCCTCAATAGCCCTGAAAATTTCTCTCAGCCCCACATCTGCCTAAGGCTGCTCTGACCTATGAAACTGGCAGCAATAATTGAAAGAGATGTGCCCAACTGGCTCAAAGCTAAATGTCCAGGCCACCATTGCTGCCAATCCTCTCCCTACCCAGAAGTGCCTGGGGGAGGAACGGCACCATACAAACATTGCAGCCACAATGCAAGTTTGTCAGTGAAGAAATGCACAGGCACAAGCAACAGGTGGTCAATACAGCCTTTATTGGACAGGCTCAAAGAGCCATTTGCCAAAAATTACAATCCTAGAGGACTTTACTGAGAAGTGTGCCAATGAGCTGATTAAGGTGGCCCCTACAGTTTTCATCTATTGAGACCCAGAGACTCAAAGACAAGCAGGCCAAAAAGGTAAAAAGGATGTTGAATCTCCTTACAGATTCCCTCACCACAAGCTCAAAGTTCACTCAAAGGGGGGACTCACTAGAACAAAGCCAATGGTCCAAATGATTATAAAGGAAAAAAAAGTGTGGCCAGACAAAAGGAGAAGGCTCCAGTGGCCCTAGTGGGCAAGCATCCACTGCCATGATCAAATGCTAAGCCTTGAACAGAGAAGGAATGAATGTTTTCCCCCAGCCTTTGGCCCCAGCCCCTCCTTTCAATTTCTTCCCACTTGCTCGGGAGTTGATGATTGACAAATATGGCAGGGATCCCATTGACACACACAACTGTATTTGATGCACAGGACCCAGCACCCCAGGAGGGATCAGCTGCTGCAAGCCCCCAAATGAACCAGGAGTATGTTCATGTTAACCGCCAATAGTGGGCCATAGGGTGCTCACTCCAAAAGGACATGCCACGCTGGCTCCAAGCCACACACTGTGAGCCACCAGCAGGAAGGGCCACAGAGCCCCACACACCCAGGCATACTGAACAAAAACACAAGCGGGGCAGCTACTATAGACAATTAGAGCAGGCTCCCACCTGGCAGGAAGAGAAAGCCATGCAGTCAAAGAGCAACACCTAGGTGGGCACAATGTGGCTGCTACACTGAGACCTGTACGGGACCACACCACTGCCCTCCAACCTTGGCAGATGGCCCATGGCAAGAATACATAGGTACTTTTTATACAAATGATGTCCCAGATCATCAGTCTTTTCTAAGATTTACATTAGATTTAAGAGTTGGAGAATCCTAACAGTCAAGATCCTGCACTAGGAGATAACAAAAAAAAAAATCCTGTATCTTAAAGCACCACATGCTCTACGTATGCCTCCCTTCCCTAAATGACAGTTCCTCCCAGGGACTTGAGTACACCATCCTTGGGGTAACACTGGACTCTGACTTAAAAGCCCATATCTATCAAGAAAAAGTTCAAATACTTTGATTACCACCTGACTCAGCAACAGAACCAACAATAGCAACTCAGCCTCAAAAGAAACAGGAGATCTGCTCAATTCCAATCCCTTCAACACAGCATCAGACTAGAGAATTCTTGGGGGCTACTGGGTTCAGCCATATATGAATCCCCAACTTTCAGTTATGGCAAAATCCCTCTATGAAGCCACAAAGGGTGGAGAATGTAATCCTCTAATATGGGGATCAACTAAGCAAAAGGCCTTTGAGGACTTTAAACAAGCACTCACCAGTGCACCTGGATTAGGGCCCCCAACCTCACAAAGCCTTTCTTTCTGTATGTCCATGATCAGTCTGGAGTGGTTGTGGGAGTTTTAACTCAGATGCTGGGGACACAGCACTGTCCAGTGGCCTATTTGTCCAAACAGCTGGACTCTGTAGTCCAGGGCTGGCCACCCTGTTTAGGTACCCTTGCAGCCACAGCTCTTCTGGTGTTGGAAGCTGATAAACTGGGACAAGAACTGGTTGTCAGAGTTCCTCATTCAATTTTGACATTGTTAGAACACAAAGGACACTATTGGTTGACTAATGAAAGAATGGTCAAATATCAGGGCATGTTATGTGAAAACCCACGTATGTGCATTGATGTCATCAGAACTCTAAATCCAGCAACTTGGCTGTCCATTAGACCTGGATAACTTGACCACAAATGTGTTGAGGTCACAGATGAAGTGTTCTTTAGCAGACCAGACCTCTCAAGATGATGATGCAGAGTACTTCTATAAAAGATGAGGTATGTTTTGCTGGATATGCAATGGTCACTCTGGACTCTACTGTTGAGGCAGAACCTCTGCCTCAAGGAACTTCAGCACAAAAAGTAAAATTTATTGCTTTAACTAAAGCACCTCAATTGACAGCAGGATTCTGTATGAATATTTACATTGACTCAAAACATGCATTCTCTACCTTTCATGTTCATAGGGCCTCATGTAGGCTAATTAACTTAGGAGAGAAAAAAAGGGGGCATGATGTATGGGCAAGAAATTCTTAAACTTTTGGATGCACTGTGGGCTCCCAGGAAGGTTGTGATTATATATTGCCAAGATCATTGAAAGGGAAACACTGTATTTTCTCAGGGCAACCGGAGAGCTGACAGAGAGGCCAGGTTACCTGTCTGCAAGAAATGGGAAGAAAATCCAGTTCCAGGTTTAAATGCTGCCCTTCTGCCTGGCCGACTAGTTAACAGAATGGGAGCCAACGTACTCCCAACATGAAAATAAGTGATTTAAGACTGAAAAAGAACATTTTCTAACAGGTGGATGATGGAGATTTTCTGATGGCCAGAATAGCTATCCCGGAGATTCTAGCCCAAGCCTTTATCAGACATTTTGCAGGAAAACATGTTGGACATACAACACTTGAGACAGTTCTGAGTCAAAATTTCTATGTCCCCTGGCTCACAAGCAAAACTTGGATGATCTACAAACAATGTGAGTTTTGTGCTCACAACAATTGTTGTCAGGGGCAAAAGCTTCCACCAGGAATCCAAACTATAGGAGGAGTACATTTTGAAGACTTGGAAAAGGAGTACCTTTTGAAGACTGACCTACAATGCTCACAGGGCTATAAGTAACTTTTGGTTTTTGTGTGTTTGTACTCTGACTGGGTGGAAGCCTTTCCCACCTGCACTAAAAAGGCTAGGGAGATACTAGGATGCTTCTCTGGGAAATTATTTTCCAGATTTGATGTCTCAATAACTATTGGCTCAGACAATGGGCCAGCTTTTGGGCAGAGGTGATACAATTACTGACCAAGAGTTTAAATATCAGATGAAAGTTACATACTGCCCATAGGCTTTAGAGTTCTGGTAAAGTTCAAAGGATGAGCAGGACTTTAAGGCTCAATTGGGTAAGCTGTATCAGGAGACTCAATTACATTGTGATGAACTTCTCCCTATTACACTGCTGAGGATTAGATCCACTCCCACTAGGAGGACTGAATTTTTTTCTTTTGAGATAATATATGGGATGTCCTCCCCTCTTATTTGGAGTCTACAGGGAGACTTAAGAGAGATAGGAAAATTAACCCTGAGACAACAGTTTCAGATCTTAGGGGAAACTTTACAGGTTCTCAACCAATGGGTTAGAGAAAGATTGCCAGTAAGTTTGACCCAAGTGCCCACTCCTTCAAGCCTGAGATTTATACTGGGTCAAAGAATTAAATATTCCCCCGAACTTCTTTGGAAGGGTCCTTTCACTGCTATTTTATCCACCCCAACTGCAGTAAAGTTTGCAGAGATAGGTCCCTAGATTCACTACACCAGACTCATGCCTGCAGCTGCGGACTGGGAGTGCTCTCTAGATGCTGCTATGCCCTTGAAGCTGACCATCCCGAAGTAAAAGGAGCATCAGAGAAGCTTGAGGATCAGAAGTACAACAGCCCTGCTCCAGTAACTCCAGAAGCTGACTGGTCTACACATGGCCAAAGCTTGAGGAGAATATGGCCCAGTTTCAGCCACACAGGAGGGACTGGCTGATCAATGCATAATGAAAGATAAACTTCCTACCAAGACTAATGAACACTTTCAACCTCTGAAATAATTTTTATACTATAATGCATTGCCACCCCTTGCTTCTAGATAAATACATAGTTCTCTGTTTGGCTTTTGCTACTGGTTTGATAAAAGTAACTCTTACTGACTGAACTCTGGGTAACAAAATTTCACTTATACTTTTTTTATCTTGCTTATATAAGTTTTCTAGGATTAGTTTTGTGTTATTAGTTTGGCTTTGTTAATTTATGCTGTTTAACGTATAACCAAAACGTTAGTCTATTATTTAGTTTGGTTTCCTTTGATAACCTTAAGGGTTTCTGCCCTACTCCTATTCCAACCATGGAGATCATGTGAACCATGTGTCAAGACAATCCACTATAACTAAGAGGTGGTAAAACATATATTTAGGACCTGTCCCACCAGACGAATGCTATAGATCAATGACTGTTTTGAAAGGAAAAAGAGGTCCATTGGAAAGAAACTTGATTTAGGAGGTCACAAATCTTGAGGTGAAGGTAACTGGCCACCCCAGAGGATTTATTGCCACTTTTGCTCACACTACCTGAGCACAAAAATGGCTGTTGGAGTTATAGAACTCCTGTTTACATGTTAAAGAGAATTATTCACTTACAAGCTGTACTAAAAATTATTACTAATCAGAATGCCACAGCCTTTGACTGCCTGGCCACACAACAGACCAGATGTGAGTGACTAACTATCAAAACTGCTTGGCATTAGATTATCTACTGGCTGAGGAAAAAGAAATATACAGAGAGTTCAAAAGCTTAGATTGTTGCATCCAAATGGATGACAATAGACAACAGTTAAGGATAAAGCCAACAACACAAGTTCATATCTAGAAGGGCATTAAAGTTTGGGTCCCAAACATGCATTTGGGAGATGGTTTTCAACTCTTGGTAGATTTAAAAGCTTAACTGGTATAGTGGGTATTCTGCAGCTAACCTGTTTATTACTCCCATGTTTGGCTCCACTGTGCATTAAAACTATTGGGTCCACTGTAGAAGCTGCTGTTGAAAGGATGACAACAACTAAGATTTTGACATTGTATAAGGCTTTAAGCCAAGATAATGGTAATCATACTCTTAAATTTAAAGGATTAAATTATAGGAGCATCAATAAAGGGGGGAAATGAAGTGGCACCCCCTTTCTCCACAGAAAAGCCCTCTTCACCGTGGCTGATTTTAGGACTGTGAGCAAAAGAGTTCAATGTAGATAAACTTCCTATTTTCATGTCACACTGTTTTCTTGGCCACTGGCCAAGAAGCTGCCAGCACTCCAGATCCTGGGTACCCCCTTACTAGTTTTTCACAAACATATCCAGTATAGTACTAGAACAAATATACAAACAAGGCCTCTGACCTTGATCTGGGCATCACAGAGATGTCAACATTTTTAAGGTAAGAGAAGTTATCAGCTGGGCTCCATGGAAACAGATGGCAGGGGGAGAATATAAAGAGGAGAAGAAGCACTCCCCTTCTCAGGTATTGTCCTTGAAGAGTTAACTTGCCCAGAACAGCAAAAGAAAAAGCTACTGAGCCCCTCCGATTACATCCTGAGTATAAAACTCTAAAACTCCCTGAACTCGGGGTTCAGGGGATTAATTGATTACAGAAAAAGCTGTGCCATCTAAACCTGGATTCAACCAAATAAAACTGTTTCCTGCTATCTTCGGTACCTTGTCTCATTTGTCCCTACAACGGGGGGTATTTCAGTACATACATAATTGTCTGTTTTCCCCAAAAGTGCCCTTGGATAAAGTTGGTTTTGCATGCTTCAGATTAGGCCTACTTTCACAAAGAAGAAACCAGAGAATGCCAACAGTGAACTGAATGAAAGGGTGAAGTTTCAAGCAGCTAGCACTAACCCTGTTTGATTTCCAGCTCCATTTCCATTTACCCATATAGGGCAAAATTAAGTGAAACCTTAAAATACAAACTGTTGCTGAAAGAGAACTGTTGAACCAAAAAGGCCCAAACATGGGGAGCATAGTAAGGCTAGGTAAAAGATGAATCCTCCCCAGTATCAAAAAAATTTGAAGAAAACTAACTTTAACTCTAATATTATATCTAACCCTAGCACTAACCAAAAACCTAACACTAACCCTAACCTGTTTAGAGAACCATTGATCCTAGAATATGCAAATTATGGGAGCCTAGTAAGCCAATCTAGCTGATGAACCCAGCACAGTATCAAAAAATTCTGACCAAATAATTGGGGGAGGTATTTCAGCATATGCATATTTCCCTGTTTTCTCCTAAAAGTGCTCTCAGATAAAGTTGTTTCTCCATGTTTCAGCTTTGGGCTACTTTCACAAGGAACAAACCTGAGAGTGCCCAGAGAGATGATTGAGTCTGTGAAGTTTCAAGCAGCTAGTACCAACCCTGTGTGATTTCCAGCTCCATTTCCATTCACACTTATAGGCCATAATGAAGTGAAACCTGAAAATTCAAAGTGTCCCTGACACTGAACCATTGAACCTAGAAGGCCCAAACTTGGAAAGTGTAGTAATGCTAGGTAAAGGATGAATCTTCTACAGTATCAAAGAAATCCAACCAAAAAAATTTTTGAAGCACTTTAAATATACAGGTATTCACTTTTTTGCTCCTAAAGCACTCACAGATAAAGCCGTTTTTTTCTTGTTCAGCTTAAGGCTACTTCCACGAGAAATAAACCAGAGAATGTGCACTGAGGAATGATTGAGTGTGTGAAGTTTCAAACAGCTAGCACAAACCCTGTTTGATTTCTAGTTCCATGTCCACTTATCCCTATAGGGCAAAAAGAAGTGAAACCTGAAAATTCAAAATGTTCTTGAGAGTGAACCTTTAAATATCACTAGCTCTAAACCTAGCCCTAATCCTAACCTTACCCTAACCCTAACCTGTTTAGAGAATGATTGATCCTAGAATTCCCAAATTGGGGAGTCTAGAGGGGCAATGTAACAGATTAATCCTGTGCAGGGTCAAGGAAATCTGACCCAATAATTGGGGAAGGTATTTCTATACATGCATATTTCCCTGTTTTCTCCTAAAGTGCTCTCAGATAAAGTTGTTTTTGAATGCTTCAGCTTAGGGCTACTTTCACAAGGAACAAACTAGAGCATGCCCAATGATAACTGATTGAGTGTGTGAAATTTCAAGCAGCTAGCACCAACCCTTTTTGATTTCCAGCTTCATTTCCATTTACCCATATAGGTAAAAATGAAGTAAAACCTTAGAATATAAACTGTTCCTGAGAGCGAACCATTGAACCAAGAAGGCCCAATCCTGAGGAGCATAGTAAGGCTAGGTAAAAATGAATTATTCCCAGATTCATAGAAATTTGAACAAAACTAACTCTTACCCTAACACTAGCTCTAACCCTAGCACTAACCCTAAACCTAACACTAACCCTAACACTAACCCTAAACTGTTTAGAGAACTGTTGATCCTAGAAGTCCCAAACTTAAGGAATCTAGTTGGGCAAGCAAACAGATGAATCCTATGCAGTGTTTTAAGAAATCTGACCAAATAATTGGGGGAGGTATTTCTATACATTGCATATTTTCCTGATTTCTCCTAAAGTACTCTCAGATAAAGTTGTTTTTCATGCTTCAGCTTAGGGCTACCTTCACAAGGAAGAAAACAGGGAGTGCCCACAGAGAACTGATTGAGTGTGTGAAGTTTCAAGCAGCTAGCACCAACCCTGTTTGATTTCCAGCTCGATATCCATTCACACCTATAGGCCATAATGAAGTTAAACCTGAGAATTCAACTGCTCCTAACATTGAATCATTAAATCTAGAAGGCCCAAACTTGGGGAGACTACTAAGGCTAGGGAAAGAATGAATCCTGTAGAGTATCAAAGAAATCCAACCAAAAAAAATTGAAGCTCTTTCAGTACATGGAAATTCTCCTGATGCTCCCAAAGCTCTCACAGATAAAGCTGTTTTTTTCTATTTCAGCTTAGAGCTACTTCCATAAGAAACAAACCTGAGAATGAGAACTGAGAACTGATTGAGTGTGTGAAGTTTCAAGCTGCTAGCACCAACCCTGTTTGATTCCTAGCTCCATTTCCATTTACCATATATGTCCAAATGAAGTGAAACCTTTAAATACAAACTGTTCCTGACAGGGAACCATTGTACTAAGAAGACCCAGACCTGGGGAGCATAGCAAGACTAGGTAAAAGATGAATTTTGCCCAGAATCAAAGAAATTTGAACAAAACTAATTCTAGCCCTATCACTATCTCTAACCCTAGCCCAACTCTAACCCTAACCCGAACCCTAACCCTAACCTGTTTATAGATCCATTGATCCTAGAAATCTCAAATGTGGGGAGCCTAGTGGAGCAAGCTAACAGATGAATCCTGCACACTATCAAGGAAATCTGACCAAATAATTGGAGGAGGTATTTCAGTACATGAATATTTCCCTATTTTATGCTAAAGTGCAATTGGATACAGTTATTTTGCATGCTTTAGTTAGGGATACTTTCTCAAGAAACAAACCAGAGAGTGCCCATAGAGAATGGATTAAGTGTTTGAAGTTTCAAGCAGCTAGCACAAACCCTGTTTGATTTTCAGCTCCATTTCCATTTACCCCTATAGATCAAAATGAAGTGATCCCATAAAATATAAACTGTTCCTGACAGTGAACCCTTGAACCAAGAAGGTCCAAACCTGGGGAACATAGTAAGGCTAAATAAAAGATGAATCCTGCCCAGTATCAAAGAAAATTGAACAAAACTAAATCTAACCCTAACACTTGCTCAAACCCTAGCCCTAACCTAACCTTAACTCTAACCCTAACCTATTTAGAGAACTGTTGATTCTAGAAGTCCCAAACTTGTGGAGCCTAGTGGGGACAGCTAACGGATGAATCCTGTGCAGTATCAAAGAAATTTAACCAAATATTGGGCAAGGTATTTCAGAACATGCATATTTCCCTGTTTTCTCCTAAATTGTTCTTGGATAAAGTTGTTTTTCCATGCTTCCACTTAGGGCTACTTTTGCAAGGAAGAAACCAGAGAGTGCCCACAGAGAACTGATTGAGTGTGTGAAGTTTCAAACAGTTAGCACCAACCCTGCTTGATTTCAAGCGCCATGGCATGTAACCATGTAGGTCAAAATGAAGTGAAACCTTAAAATACAAACTGATCCTGACTGAAAACCATTGAAAAGAGACTGGGAAGCATAGTTAGGCTAGGTAAAAGTTGAATTTTTCCCAGAATCAAAGAAATTTGAACAAAACTAACTCTAACCCTAAGACTAGATCTAACCTGAGCCCTGAACCTAACCCTACCATTAACCCTAACCTGTTTACAGGACCATTGATCCTAGAAGTCCCAAACTTGGTGAGCCTAGGAGGGCAAGCTAATAGCTGAATCCTGTTGCAGTATCAAAGGAATCTGACCAAATAATTGGTGGAGGTATTTCAATACATACATAATTCCCTGTTTTCCCCAAAAGTGCTCTTGGATAAAGTTGGTTTTGCATGCTTCAGCTTAGACCTACTTTCACAAGGAAGAATCCAGAGAATGCCAACAGTGAACTGAATGAGAGGGTGAAGTTTCAAGCAGCTATCACTAACCCTATTTGATTTCCACCTCCATTTCATTTACCCATATAGGGAAAAATAAAGTAACCTTAAAATACAAACTGTTGCTGACAGAGAACCATTGAACTGAAAAGACCCAAACCTGGGGAGCATGCATGGTAAGGATAGGTAAAATTCAATCCTACCCAGTAACAAAGAAATTTGAAGAAAACTAACCTTAACCCTAATACTAGATCTAACCATAGCACTACCCGAACCTGAACACTAAACCTAACCTATTTAGAAAACCATTGATGCTAGAATATGCAAACTATGGGAGTCTAGTGGAGCAAGCTAGCTGATGAACCCTGCACAGTATCAAAGAATTCTGACCAAATAATTGGGGGAATTACTTCAGTATATGCATATTTCCCTGTTTTCTCCTAAAGTGTTCTCGGATAAAGTTGTTTTTGCATGCTTCAGCTTAGGGCTACTTTCACAAGGAACAAACCAGAGGGTGCCCAGACACAGTCTGCCGCGCAACAAGTGCTGGCTTCATGAAAGAAGGTTCAATTCATAAGTAATTACTAGGGAGTTTTAAATTAAAGAGACAAGACTTTCATTACCTTTAATACCAGCTCTGAGATGGCTTCTCCTAGCTCCCACCTCCAGCCACCTAATGCGGTGGTGAGGTTTGGAGAAGAGACTACTGAGAGAGTGAGAACATGCCAGGTAGTGAGCTTTTATTGGGGAACAAAAACTTCTGGGGAAAATCCCATCCAGTGAAGGTTAAAAGGGGGCAGCATCCCAATGTCAAGGGTAATAATTGGGTCTTCAGGGCAGTGGCCAGGCACGCCTCTGCATGGACAAGCCCTCGGACTTGTAAAAGGGTGGGGAAGGCTCTAATACAGCTGTATCTAAGCACCTCTCACCCAGCCAGGGAGGTAACTCAAATCACATGTGAGAATGGCCTCCCACATATTCCCCCTTTTTTCTTTTAAAAATCAGGCGATGATTTACTCTCTCGAATCTTTGCATTCTTGCTCTGAAGACTCACCATCCTATAATTACAACACAAAAAAAGAATTAACAGCAAAGAGAACAAGCCAATAATGTACCAGGCCGAGTGTTTAAGAATATTTCCAGGGTTAAATCCATTTAATTCCTTCAATATTTGATTAGCCAAAGAAGAAGGACCTGAAAAATCAGCTCTATTATTATGAATATCTTGGATATGGTGATGGAGTTCCAAAAGATCCAAGCTATTATTATTATTTTGCAAATACCCAACAAATGGTTCTTAACCTTCTCCCAATCCCAGAGAGAAGAATTGTACTTGGCAGCTGTAACACACACATATTTATAACTTGTGTGGCATTTAACCTTTCTTTAAACTTTAAAGCCGAAAGTTCATTACCTATATTATAACAGTCGCCTCTAAGGCATTAAAACTTAGTCTCAATCCTTTCATCAATATTTACTTGCTTGTGCAGAGCCTTGGAAGTATTTTGGGTTAAATTATTAAGAAATTTTGCATGTTGAATATTTTCAGATAAAGTTATTGAGGCTGTGACAGGGGATGCAATGAAAGAAACCAAAGCCAAACTCCCACAATTATAATTCCAATAGCAAGTCTAGGTCTCGCTAGCTGGTAATGTATTTGCTGTAAGACTTGAAAACCAGCATCAGCATACCATGGCTCTGAAATATAGGCAGGCAATAAAACAAAAGAAGGTTGATAAAGTACCAGCACTCATTTTCCTCTATTATATCTAGTAATACAATTGGTTAGGTGACATTTTTTGCATGTTACAACATATCTGTCATCTATCCATTTAACTTTTACATTTATAATGATTAAAACATAAGGATATTGGACACAGGCTCATAAGCCGTAGCAAGATCCCTCCTTACAGCTCTTGCCAACAAATTTTGGTAAAGGCTTGTCTGTAAAATGTAAGAATTCTGAGGCAGCAATTAAGTGCCAAACATTTTTTTAATACCACCCTCACTGTAAGTCAAAATATTGCTAACAAATCCTGCAGATGTCATAGCAGAATTTTTTCATAATTGTCCCATCAATTTTTGGAGACCAACCTAAAATATATCCACTACCTTTAGACATCTTATGTTGTACTGGTAAAGTATTTACACAATCTATCCATCTAGGAAATGTGCCAATCTCAATTGTAGAACTATTAGGACAATGAGGTACTCGTGGAGGTTTTGCAGAAATGACTGGTTTGTTATGGGTAAGTCCCATTTTAATCACTGATCTAGTATAAGGTTTTAAGTCTCCATAAATATTATGATTACTCAGTCTAGGTCACCCAACCTCTGTCTTTTCCTCAAATGATACTCTCAGACAGCCAGCATGTTTATCGTGGGACCAACACAAAGGTAATTGGGCACTGTAGCCAGAATAATTAAATCTAGTCACATGATTGGGAGTACTATGAGTATCTGTATATCTTCCCATCATGATGAGTCATTAGTAAACACTGGAATATATTCTCCAATTCACACAGCTGGATGTACCAGGAGTGGATCCAGAAAATATGTCCAGTAAGTGTCTGCTCGACTCTCTTTTACCTGGCAGCCCAACGGGGCAATCACTATAGCTACCATCATAAATGGAATCTTATTCCTTCCTAGGAGTCTAATTATTCATGAAGCGTGTGTTGTCTGATTCTTCATGTCTTCCCATGAGATCAGCTTTTCAGCTGGGTCATGTTGGTTCCTCTTCATTCTTCTTCGATATCTCTTCCTTTTGAGTGGAGGCTTCTCCTGGTCAATTTTCAGTTGCTTGAATCTCGGTTCTAATTCTTCCATGTCTGATTGCATGTTCAGGCACCCAGATAGGATGGAAAGCACCTTCTGGAAAAATACAAGCATGACCTCTGCCCCACATAATCACTGGATCTGGGCCTTTCCATTGATCAGTCTGTAAGTCTTTCCACAAAATTCTGCCTAAAGGGCCTGTTGTTGTGGAAGACATATGTCTCTCAGCTGCAGTGTGACCTTCTGCATCACAATTTAAAATTTTTAAAACAAACAAGGCATGGTTGAGGCTATTTTGGGGAGTCATAAACCTATTCCCCCTTTTAATTTTTGTAATTGCAGCTTAATAGATAAATGAGCTCATTCCACAATGGCTTGACCTTGGGGGTTATAAGGAATTCCTGTTTTATGGTCAATTTGAAACTCTTGGCAAAATTGTTGAAAAGAAGAGCTTACATAAGCTGGTGCATTATCTGTTTTAATCTGTAAAGGGCATCCTAACACAGAAAAGGCTGCTAGGCAGTGATAAATTACATGTTGAGTATTTTCTTTTGTATATGCCATGGCAAAAATGAATCTGGAATGTGTATCAACTATTACATGTACATAACATTGCTTACCAAATTGATGAATATGAGTTATATCCATTTTCCATATTTGATTTGGTCTTAATCCATGGGGATTTATCCCTGATGGCAGAGATCAAGTGTGAATAACACACTTAGGCAATAACTTACAATTTGACGAGCTTGTTCTCTGGTAATGTTAAATTTTTTACGTAAGCTAGAAGCATTTTGATGATGCAAGGAATGTGAAGCTTGTGCACAATCATATGGAGACATCTGTTGACAAACAGCTACTAATTTATCAGTCTTGTCATTACCTGAAGTTAAAGGTCCTGGAAGATTAGTGTGAGCTTGTATGTGTCCTATGAAACATGGGTATTTTTGCATTAGCACCACCTATTGTAGATTATGAAATAATTTAAATAGCTCTTGTGAAGAGGTATATCCAATAACTGAAGTTTCAATATTTTTGGTAACTCTGATTGCATATAAGCTGTAAGAATAAATATTAATGGGCTCATTTGCAAAGTAACTTAAGGCATAAATGAGAGCTTGTAGCTCTGTTCTTTGGGCAGAAGTATATGAGTTTTGTATTACCTCTGTGTGAACATGGCTATTAAAACCTGCTTTACCTGAACTTGAACAATCAGTGAACACCTTTACAGCTCCATCTATGGGCTGAGTATGTACAATCATTGGAAAAATAAGCGGTGTTAAAAATGTAAATTGAATAACTTTAGCACGAGGGTAATGACTTTCTATCTGACCAGGAATATCAGCAAAAGCTATTTGCCATGAACTAGGAGCTTGAAAAAGCCAATTATTTTGTTGAACAGAAATGGAATAATTATAATATCAGGTTCAGATCCAATTAATTGTAAAAATTTTGTTCTACCTTTAATTACTAATTGAGCAATAGAGTCATGAAAAGGAATTAATGTCTTTTGGAGAGAGTGGGCTAAATGAATCCACTCAATACCTTTGCCATATAGCTCCTGTAGGGGCATGGGCAGATGGAAATATTAACAAGTATACCAGCTCTTAAGGATTAATTCTAGTAAGTTGTGCATTTTTAATTGCAATTTCAACCTTTTTTAAAGCTCCTCTAGCCTCTATTGTCAGTTGACGAGGAGAAGTTGGAGAGGAATTTCCTTGTAATATCTGGAATAAAGGTCTTAAATCAGAAATAGTTAGTTTTAATGATGGCCTCAGCTAATTGATATCTCCTAATAATTTTTGAAAATCATTAAGGGAACGTAACTCCTTAACTTTTATCTGTAGATTTTGAGGACAGATTGTACATCCTTGAATTATCTGACCTAAATATTGAAAGGGAGGCATCTTTGAATATTTTGAGGAGCAATGCACAAACCCATTGCTGTAAGTGAAGCCTCTAACTGAGTAAAAATTTCTGAAAGTACTTCTGAGTTAGCATGAGCCTCTAATATATCATCCATGAAATGAATAATATATGTATCAGGAAAGTTATTTCTTATAGGAGTTATCACTTGACCCACAAATATTTGACATAAAGTTGGAATATTACACATTCATTGAGGCAAAACCTTACAGCAATATCTTTTAACAGTTTCTTTAGAATTAATTGCTGGGACACTGAAAGCAAATTTTTCTCAATCCTTGGAATGCAACTTTATTGAGAAGAAACAATCTTTTAGATCTATTACCATTAAGCTATAATTTAAACGAATTTCTGTAGGAGAAGGAAGTCCAGGCTGCAATGATCTCATAGGCTGAATTGCATGGTTTATTGCCTTTAAATCTTTTAGTAACCTCCAATTACTTGATTTTTTCTTAATAACAAAAATGGGGGTGTTCCAAGGACTAAGTGTTGATTCTATATGACCAGCCTGAAGTTGTTCCTCAACTAACACATGAATTATCTTAAGTTTTTCCCCTAAAATGGGCCACTGAGAAATCCATATTGGCACTTCTGTGAGCCAGGTGATTTTTTGTGCTGTATTTTGGATCAGGGAGACACTCAGGACCCCTACTAAAAATTTTAGTCTGGAGCATTTACTAATCTCTGTCAAGGAGACTGGTTGATAAGCAGATACTCTTTCTGATAATTTCTTTCATTATCACCAGGAAGAAACTCTTGATTAATTTCCTCAAATGATCTCATAGAATTTGGAGTTCTTAATAATAATCCTATTTTGCTTAATATATCTCTTCCCCATAGATTTACTGGTAAAGACTCTAACACATAAGGTTTAAAAACTCCACTATTTCCATCTGGATCTTCCCAATGGAGATATAGAGTACTCTGAGCAGGCTGTGAGATTTGTCCAATTCCTTCTAAGTTAGCTGAAGCTATATATAAGGGCCAATTCTTAGGCCAGAAGTGACTGGACAGGACTGATTTATGTGCTCCTGTGTCCACTAAGCCTTTACCTTTTTATAATTAATTTTAAGTTCCAGTAGGGAGTGCTCCCACCACAATAATTGAGACCAGTACACTCTGTTTGGAAGTTTGGAAACTGAATTTACTTGTGGGTGTCCATCCGAATTACACGGTAAAAGGATTAATTGGGCTATGGTGATTTTAGGAGTAAGCTAGATGGCATAATTTGATTTTACACTAACATTTAATTCTCCCTCAAAACAAGAATCCACCACTCCAGGTATCATCTTTTTTTTCCTTTAATTTTTCTTGTTGGTTGTTCAAAACATTACATAGTTCTTGACATATCATATTTCACACTTTGATTCAAGTGGGTTATGAACTCCCATTTTTACCCCGTATACAGATTGGAGCATCACATCAGTTACACATCCACTGTTTTACATATTGCTATACTAGTGTCTGTTGTATTCTGCTACCTTTCCTATCCTCTACTATCCCCCATCCCCTCCCCTCCCATCCTCTCTCTTTACCCCATCTACTGTAATTTATTTCTCCCCCTTTTTTTGCCCTTTCCCCTCACTTCCTCTTGTATGTAATTTTGTGTAACCATGAGGGTCTCCTTCCATTTCCATACAATTTCCCTTCTCTTTCCTTTTCCCTCCCACATCTCACCCCTGTTTAAAGTTAATCTTCTTCTCATGCTCTTCCTCCCAACTCTGTTCTTAGTTACTCTCCTTATATCAAAGAAAATATTTGGCATTTGTTTTTTAGGGATTGGCTAGCTTCACTTAGCATAATCTGCTCTAATGCCATCCATTTCCCTGCAAATTCTATGATTTTGTCATTTTTTAATGCAGAGTAGTCCTCCATTGTGTATAAATGCCACATTTTTTTAATCCATTCGTCTATTGAAGGGCATCTAGGTTGGCTCCACAGTCTTGCTATTGTAAATTGTGCTGCTATGAACATCGATGTAGCAGTGTCCTGGTAGCATGCTCTTTTTAGGTCTTTAGGGAATAGATGGAGAAGGGGAATAGCTGGATCAAATGGTGGTTCCATTCCCAGCTTTCCAAGAAATCTCCAAACTGCTTTCCAAATTGGCCGCACCAATTTGCAGTCCCACCAGCAATGTACAAGTGTACCCTTTTCCCCACATCCTCGCCAGCACTTGTTGTTGTTTGACTTCATAATGGCTGCCAATCTTACTGGAGTGAGATGGTATCTTAGGGTGGTTTTGATTTGCATGTCTCTGACTGCTAGCGATGGTGAGCATTTTTTCATGTACTTGTTGATTGATTGTATGTCCTCCTCTGAGAAGTGTCTGTTCAGGTCCTTGGCCCATTTGTTGATTGGGTTATTCATTTTCTTATTGTTTAATTTTTTGAATTCTTTGTATACTCTGGATATTAGGGCTCTATCTGAAGTGTGAAGATTAAAGATTTATTCCCAAGATGTAGGATCCCTATTTACCTCTCTTATTGTTTCTTTTCCTGAGAAAAAACTTTTTAGTTTGAGTAAGTCCCATTTGTTGATTCTAGTTATTAACTCTTGTGCTATGGGTGTCCTATTGAGGAATTTGGAGCCCGACCCCACAGCATGTAGATCATAGCCAACTTTTTCTTGTATCAGACGCCGTGTCTCTGATTTGATATCAAGCTCCTTGATCAATTTTGAGTTAACTTTTGTGCATGGCGAGAGAAAGGGATTCAGTTTCATTTTGTTGCATATGGATTTCCAGTTTTCCCAGCACCATTTGTTGAAGATGCTATCCTTCCTCCATTGCATGCTTTTGGCCCCTTTATCAAATATAAGAAAGTTGTAGTTTTGTGGATTAGTTTCTGTGTCCTCTATTCTATACCATTGGTCCAATCACCTGTTTTGGTACCAGTACCACGCTGTTTTTGTTACTATTGCTCTGTAGTACAGTTTGAAATCTGGTATCGCTATACCTCCTGATTCACACTTCCTGTTTAGAATTGCTTTTGCTATTCTGGGTCTTTTATTTTTCCATATGAATTTCATGATTGCTTTATCTATTTCTACAAGAAATGCTGTTGGGATTTTGATTGGCATTGCATTAAACCTATAGAGAACTTTTGGTAATATTGCCATTTTGATGATGTTAGTTCTGCCTATCCATGAACAGGGTATATTTTTCCATCTTCTAAGATCTTCTTCTATTTCTCTCTTTAGGGTTCTGTAGTTTTCATTGTATAAGTCTTTCACCTCTTTTGTTAGGTTGATTCCCCATATTTTTTTGAGGATATTGTGAAAGGAGTGGTTGTCCTCATTTCCATTTCAGAAGATTTGTCGCTGATATACAGGAATGCCTTTGATTTATGCGTGTTGATTTTATATCCTGCCACTTTTCTGAATTCATTTATTAGCTCTAATAGTTTCTTTGTAGACCCTTTTGGGTCTGCTAGGTATAGAATCATGTCATCTGCAAATAGTGATAATTTAAGTTCTTCTTTTCCTATTTTTATGTCTTTAATTTCTTTCATCTGTCTAATTGCTCTGGCCAGTGTTTCGAGAACTATGTTGAACAGAAGTGGTGAAAGAGAGCATCACTGTCTTGTTCCAGATTTTAGAGGGAATGCCTTCAATTCTTCCTCCATTCAGAATGATGCTATCCTGAGGCTTAGCATAGATTGCTTTTACAATATTGAGGTATGTTCCTGATATCCCTAGTTTTTCTAGAGTTTTGAACATAAAAGGATGCTGTACTTGGTCAAATGCTTTTTCTGCATCTATTGAGATGATCATATGGTTCTTATTTTTAAGTCTATTGATGTGGTGAATAACATTTATTGATTTCCATATATTGAACCAGCCTTGCATCCCAGGGATGAATCCTACTTGATCATGGTGCACAATTTTTTTGATATGTTTTTGAATCCGATTCGCCAGAATTTTATTGCGGATTTTTGCATCTAGGTTCATTAGAGATATTGGTCTGTAGTTTTCTTTCTTTGAAGTGTCTTTGTCTGGTTTAGGAATCAGGGTGATGTTGGCCTCATAGAATGAATTTGGAAGTTCTCCCTCTTTTTCTATTTCCTGGAATATCTTGAAAAGTATTGGTATTAGTTCCTCTTTAAAGGTTTTGTAAAACTCCGCTGTATACCCATCCGGTCCTGGGCTTTTCTTAGTTGGTAGTCTTTTGATGGTTTCTTCTATTTCCTCAATTGATATTGGTCTGTTTAGGTTGTCTATATCCTCCTGACTCAATCTGGGCAGATCATATGACTTAAGAAATTTATCTATGCCTTCACTATCTTCTATTTTATTTGAGTATAAGTATTCAAAATAATTTCTGATTATCTTCTGTATTTCTGAAGTGTCTGTTGTGATGTTGCCTTTTTCATCCCATATGCTAGTAATTTGAGTTCTCTCTCTTCTTCTCTTCATTAGCATGGCTAAGGGTCTGTCGATTTTATTTATTTTTTTCAAAGAACCAACTTTTAGTTTTATCAATTTTTTCAATTGTTTCTTTTGTTTCGATTTCATTAATTTCAGCTCTGATTTTAATTATTTCTTGCCTTCTACTTCTCTTGCTGTTGTTTTGGTCTTCTTTTTCTAGGATTTTGAGATAAAGTATGAGATCATTTATTTGTTGTTTTTTTCTTTTTTTAAGGAATGAACTCCAAGCAATGAATTTTCCTCTTAGAACTGCTTTCAATGTGTCCCATAGATTCCGATATGTTGTGTCTGTGTTTTCATTTATCTCTAAGAATTTTTCAATTTCCTCCTTGATGTCTTCTATAACCCATTGATCATTCAGTAACCTATTGTTCATTCTCCAAGTGATGAATGATTTTTCCTTCCTTCTTTTATTGTTGATTTTCAGTTTCATTCCACTATGATCAGATAAGATGCATGGTATTACCTCTACTCCTTTATATTGTCTAAGAGTTGCCCTGTGACATAATATATGATCTATTTTTGAGAAGGATCCATGTGCTGCTGAGAAAAACTGTAACTGATTGATGTTGGGTGGTATATTCTATATATGTCAATTAAGTCTAGGTTATTAATTGTGTTATTGAGTTCTATAGTTTCCTTATTCCACTTTTGTTTGAAAGATCTGTCCAGTGGTGAGAGAGGTGTGTTGAAGTTTCCCATGATTATTGTATGGTGGTCTATTAGACTCTTGAACTTGAGAAGAGTTTGTTTGATGAACATAGCTGCACCATTGTTTGGGGCATATATATTTATGATTGTTATGTCTTGTTCGTGTATGGTTCCCTTGAGCAGTATGTAGTGTCCCTCTTTATCCCTTTTGATTAACTTTGGCTTGAAATCTATTTTATTTGATATGAGTATGGACACTCCTGCTTGTTTCCGAAGTCCATATGAGTGATATGATGTTTCCCAACCTTTCACCTTCAGTCTATGTATGTCTTTTCCTATCAAATGCGTCTCCTGTAGGCAGCATATTGTTGGGTCTTGTTTTGTGATCCATTCTACTAGCCTGTGTCTCTTAATTGGTGAGATTAAGCCATTAACATTTAGGGTTATTATTGAGATACGGGTTGTTCTTCCAGCCATATTTGTTTATTTACGTTACTAAACATGGTTTGTTTTCCTCTTTCATTATTTCCCCCCTTTACTGTACTACCTCCCACTGTTGGTTTTCATTGTTATTTTCCATTTCCTATTCCTGTAATGTTTTGCCAAGGATTTTTTGGAGAGACGGTTTTCTAGCTGCAAATTCTTTTAACTTTTGTTTATTGTGGAAGGTTTTAATTTCATCTTCCATCCTGAAGCTTAATTTCGCTGGATACACAATTCTTGGTTGGAACCCATTTTCTTTCAGTGTTTGAAATATGTTATTCCAGGATCTTCTAGCTTTCAGAGTCTGTGTTGAAAGATCAGCTGTTATCCTGATTGGTTTACCCCTAAATGTAATCTGCTTCCTTTCTCTTGTAGCTTTTAAAATTCTCTCCTTATTCTGTATGTTGGGCATCTTCATTATAATGTGTCTTGGTGTGGGTCTCTTATGATTTTGCACATTTGGCATTCTATAGGCTTCTAGGATTTGGGATTCTGTCTCATTCTTCAAGTCTGGGAAGTTTTCTCGTATTATTTCATTGAATAGATTACTCATTCCTTTGGTTTGGACCTCTATACCTTCCTGTATCCCAATGACTCTTAATTTGGTCTCTTTATGTTATCCCATATTTTTTGGATATTCTGCTCATGGTTTCTTAACAGTCTTGCTGAGCTGTCTATGTTCTTTTCAAGCTGAAATACTTTGTCTTCATTGTCTGATGTTCTATCTTCTAAGTGTTCTACTCTGCTGATAGTATTCTCAATTGAGTTTTTAAGTTGGTTTATTGCTTCCTGCATTTCTAGGCTTTCTGTTTGTTTGTTTTTTATAACCTCTATCTCCCTGTATAGTTGATCTTTTGCTTCTTGGATTTGTTTATGTAATTCATTGTCGAAGTGATCTTTCATTGTCTGATTTTGCTGTCTAATGTCTTCCTTGAGACTCCAGATCATCTGAAGCATGTATATCCTGAATTCTTTATCTGACATTCCATCTGCTGCAGATATTACCTCTTCTAACTTTGAGTTGACCTGCATTGCTTGTGGACCTTTCTTTCCTTGTCTTTTCATACTGTTCGAGTTTCTTTCTGCTTGGTGAAACTGTTGTGTTATTGAATTTTCCCCCTATATATTTATATTGCTCTTCTATAGTTGCAAAGTCTCCCTCACAGGCGCAGGCGGCGGCTCTGCCCCTCCTCCAATTGGAGCAATGTGCCTACCACGCCAGCAGGCCACTGGGCCTGTTCTGTCTATCGGTTGCAGGTCTGTCTCCCTTGCAGGCGCGGGTGGCGGCTCTGCCCCTCCCCTAACCAGGGCGATGTGTCTACCATGCTGGCGGGTCACTGGTTCTGTTCTGTCAGTGGTCGCAGTTCCGCCTGCCTTGCAGGCGTGGGGGGGCGGCTCTGCCCCTCCTCAGGCCGCTGGGCCTGTTCTGGTGGTGGGTCGCAGGTCCGCCTACCTTGCAGGCATGGTTGGCAGCTCTGCCCCTCCGCGGGCCCCTGGGCCTGTTCTGTCGATGGTTGCAGTTCCGCCTACCTTTCAGGCGCTGGGAGGGCGGCTCTGCCCCTCCACAGGCCGCTTGGCCTGTTCTGCTGGTGGGTAGCAGGTCCACCTACCTTGCAGGCGTGCTGCGGCTCTGCCCCTCCCCCAACTGGGGCGATGTGTCTACCACACTGGCGGGCCGCTGGTCCTGTTCTGCAGGTGGATCACAGGTCCGCCTATCTTGCAGGCGTGGGGGGTAATTTTCTTTCTAATTTTTCCCATGTATGTAAATTTGGTTAATCTTGATCACAAAACCAAGAACAAAATTCACCAACAATTTTTAAAAATTGTAGCAGCTGGGTCCTTTTGACCTGCTTTCCCTTCTGATTAATTATTGTCTCTAAAATGGTCAAATATATGTCCTTATCAGTAGAAGTTGAAGTTCCCAATATTAATTCTTTTTAACATCCCTTAGCTCCAAAAACTGCCTGGTACCTCCATGACCCTAAAAGTTGTCACAAATTCTGTATTTCTATAGCACACTTTCCAACTCAACCTAAACAATTTGACTCACATGCCTCACTTCAGGGCGCCAATTTTAGCCCACAACCAGCACAGGCTTCATGAATGAGGGTTTGAAACATGAGAAACCGCTAGGGAGTTTTTAATTAAAGAGACAAGACTCTAATTACATTTAAACCAGCTCCAGGATGGCTCCTCTTAGCTCCAGCCTCCAGCCACCTATTATGGTAGTGAGGTTTACTGAAGAGGCTAGCATGAGAGAGAGAACACCCCAGGAGTGGAACAAAAAATTCTGAGGAACAAAAATTATTGAGGAACAAAAATTTCTGGGGAAAATCCCATCCAATGAAGATTAAGGGGGGAAGCATCCCAAGGTCAGGGATGATGATTGGGTCTTCGGGGTAGTGGTCAGACATGCCTCCACACGGAAAAGCCCTTGGACCTGAGAAGGGTGGGGAAAGCTCTGGACACGAGTTGTGCCTAAGCACCTCTCACCCAGCCAAGGAGGTAACTCAAATCATATGTGAGGATGGCCTCCCACACCTGACCTTAACCCTAATCCTAAATCTAACACTAGCCCTACCATTAACCCTATACATACACCTAATCCTAACACTAGCCCTAGACCTAAATATAATCCTAAATCTAGACATAACTCTAGCCCTAGCCAAAAACAAAAACTTAGCACTAGCACAGCAATAACACTTAACATAACCCCAACACTAACGCTATGCCTAGACATAACCCTAGACCTAATTCTAGGCCTAACCCTAACCCTAACCTGAACCCGAACACTGACCCTGACCCTAACACTGACCCTGGCAATAAACCTGATCCTAACCCTAAACCTAACCCTAACACTAGACTTTGTCATACCCTAACACTAAAACTAACCCTAATCATAACCCTAGCTCTTACACTACCCATATACCTAACCCTAGCCCTAAACCTAATACAAAACCTAGCCCTAATCCTAGCCATAAACCTAGCCCTAGACGTAAACCTAGCCCTAACTATAACCTTAATCCTCGCCCTAGCCTCAACCCTAGCTCAAACCCTAACGCTTACCCAAAACCTAAACTTAACACTAACCCTAAACATAACCCTAACCCTAACCCTAGCCCTATTCCTAACCTAACCCTAGTTCTAACCCTATCCATTACCCTAACCCTAACCCTAAACCTAACGCTAACACTAGCCCTAACCCAAACCCTAACCCTAACCTGAACCCTAAACCTAACCCTATCCATTACCTAACCCTAACCCTAAATCAAATGCTAACCCAAGCATTAACCCCAATCTTTAACCTAACACAAACTCTAACACTAACACAAAACATAATAACTAACATAAAACATAAAAACATAATAACACTAACACTAACATAAAACTAGCCATAAACCTAACACTAACCCTAACACTCATTCTAGCCCTAAACCTAGACTTAATTCTAACCCTAACCCTAACCCTAACACGAGCCCTAGCCCTAAACCTGGCTATAACCCCATTCCTTACCCTAAACCTAAACCTAACCCTAACTAAAAACCTAGCCCTAAGCCTAACTCTAACATTCACCCGAGCCCTAACCCTAGTTCCAACACTATCCATTACAATAACACTAAACTTAGCCCTTATTCTAGCCCTAACCCTGGCCCTAATACTAGTCATAACCATAACCATAAATCTAACCCTTATTCTAAATCTAACCCTAACCAAAAGACTAAACCTAACCCTAACACTAGCCCTAGCCCTAAAACTAATACTAAAACTAGCCCCAACCCTTGCCCTAGCCCTGAAACAAAACTGAGCCCTAGCCATAACACTAACCCTTAACCAAAACCAAACCCTAACCCTACACCTAGCCCAATCACTAGCCCTAATTTGAATTATAACCCTAACCCTAAAACTAACACTGACTCTGACTCTGACCCTAACACTAACCCTAGCTCTAAACATCACCCTAACTCTAAACCTAAGCCTAACACTAGACCTATCCTTAACCCTAATCCTAAAACTAGCCCTAATCGTAATCCTAGTGCTTATATTAGCACTAGGCCTAATCATATAGCTAACCCTAACACAAAACCAAGCCCTAATCCAAGCCCTAACCCTAGCTTTAACCCTAACCCTAACCCTACCACTTGCCATAACCCTAAATCTACCCTAACGCTAACATTATCCATAAACCTAAACTCAACCTTATCTCTAACCCTATCCCTTAATTAAGCCTAATCCTAAACCTAATGCTAATCTAGTCCTAAACCTAATCCTTAGACTAACCCAAACCCTAACCCTATTATTATTTCTAACCCTAGCCCTCATTCTAGTTCTAACACTAACCCAAACCCTAACTTTAACCCTGATCCTTATTCAGACCCTAACACTAATCCTAGCTCTAAACCTGACCCTAACCCTAAACATAACCCAAACAATAGCCCTAGCCAAAACCCTATACCTAAACCTAATTCTAAATCTAGCCCTAGTGCTAAACAAAACATAACCCTAGCCCTAGCAACAACCTTTAACCTAACCCTAACACTAACCCTAACCCTAGTCCTAAACCTAGCCCTAACCCTAACCCTAAAACTAACCCTACCCCTAATATTAATTCGAGCCTTAACCCTAATCATTAACCTAACCCATACCCTAACCCTGCATCTGACCCTAACAATACTCCTATATCTAAACCTGCCCCTAACCCTAAACCTAACCCTTACATTAGACTTGGCCATAACCTAACCTTAAAATTTTCCCTAACTGTAACCCTAGACCTGACATTAGCCCTTACCCTAATCCTAGCCCTAACCCTAACACAAACCCTAGCCCTCATCCTAGCCCTAAACCTAGCCTTAATCCTAACCCTAACCCTAACCCTAGCCCTAACCCTAATTCTAACCCTCATCCTAGCCCTAAACCTAACTATAACCCCATCCCTTACACTAAACCTAACCCTAACACTAATGATAACCCTAATACTAGAACTAACCCTAGGCCTAACCCTAACACTCACCCTAGCCCTAATTTAGCCCTAACCCTAACCCTAACTTAACCCTAGCCCTAAGACTAACTCTAACTCTCGACCTAGCCCTATACCTCATTCTAACCTATTTGTTACTGTAACCCTGATCCAAGCCCTAACCCTAGCCCTAAGCCTAGCCCTAACCCTAGCCCTAAGCCTAGCCCTAACCCTAGCCCTATCCCTAGCCCTAATCGTAGATCTAACCCTAACTCTAAATTTAAGCCTAACCCTAAGACTAAACCTAATCCTAATACTAGACCTAGCACTAACTCTAATCCTAAAACTAGCCCTAACTCTAGCCATAATCCTAAAACAAAACCTAGACCTAATCCAAGCTCTAACCCTACTTTAACCTTAACATGAACCCTAACCCAAGCCCTAACACTAACCCTAACCCTAGCCCTAAACCTAGCTATAACCCTATCCCTTACCCTAAGCCTAAACCTAACCCTAATGCTAATCCTAGTCATAACCCTAATCCTTAGCCTAACCCAAACCCTAACCCTATTACTAGTCCCATCCCTACCCTTAATTCTAGCTCTAACATTAACCCAAGCCCTGACCCTAACCTTGACCCTTATTCTGACCCTAACACTAAGCTAGCTGTGAATCTGACCCTAAAAATAAACCAAACTCTTAACACTAGCCCTAGTCATAAACCTATACCTAAACCGAACCCTAACACTAGCCCAAGACCTAATACTAATCCTAAAACCTGACCTAACTGTAGCCCTATCCCTAAACAAAAACCTAGCACTAGCCCTAACAATAACCCTTAACCAAATGCAAACAGTAAAACTACCCCTAGGCCTAAACATAGTCCTAATTCTAGTGATAACCTTAACTCTAAACCTAACCAAAACACTGAACTTGACCATAACACTAAACCTAGCTCTAAACCTAACCCTAATCTTTTCCCTTACCTTAAACCTAACACTTGACCTAACACTAATCCTAGCTCAAATCCTAATCATTACCCTAAAACTAACTCTATCCCTAGCTCTAAACCTAACCAAAACTTTAGCCCTAACCCTTGCTCTAAACCTATCCATTACCCTAACACTATTTTTAACCCTAACCCTAGCCCTAACCCTAACTCTAAACCTAACCTGAACCCTATCCATTACCCTAACCCAACGTAATCCTATCCATTACTCTAACCCTAACCCTAATCCTAACACTAATCCTAACACTAACCCTAACTCTAATCATTAACCTAACCTATATCCTAACCATGACTCTGACCCTAACAATACCCTTAGATCTAAACCTGACCCTAACCCTAAACCTACCCTTACACTAAACCTAGCCATAAACCTAACCCTAAAATTATCCCTAACCATAACCTTAACTTAACCCAATCCTTAACTTAACCTTAATCCTTAACTTAACCCAAACCCTAAACCTGACCTAGACTCTAACAATAACACTAGCTATAAACCTGACCCTAATCCTAAACCTAAATATTACACTAGACATACCCATACCCAAATCCTAAAACTATACCTAACTGTAACACTAGTCCTTACATTATCCCTTGCCCTAACCCTAGACTTAACCCTAACAAAAAACTTGGCTCTCATCCTAGCCCTAACTCTAGCCTTAATCCTAACCCTAACCCTAGCCCTAAGTCTAAGTCTAAATCTCACCATAGCCCTAACCCTAGTTCTACCCTATTTCTTACCTGTAATCCTAACCATCACCCTAACCCTAGCACTAACACTAGTCCTATTTGTAACCATAAATCTAATCCTTACTCTAAATCTAACCCTAACCCTAAGTCTAAAAGTAAATCTAACACTAGCCCTAGCCCTAATGCTAATCTTAAAACTAGCCCTAACCCTAACCTTAGCCCTAAAACAAAACTGAGCCCAGGCCCTAACTTTAACCCTTAATCTAAAATGAATCATAACCCTACAACTAACCCCAATCTTAGCCCTAATTTGAAGCCTAACCCTAACCCTAAAATTAACCCTGACCCTGATTCTGACCCTAACACTAACCCTAGCTTTAAACATCACTCTAACCCTAAACCTAAACCTAATACCTAGCCATAAACCTAACCCTAAAAGTAGCCCTAATCATAACCCTAGTTCTTACATTAGCCCTAGTCCTAAACCTAGCCCTAACAATAAAAGAAAACCTAGCCCTCATTCTAGCCCTAAACCCTAGCTTTAACCCTAACACGAACCCTAATCCTAGCCATAAACCTAACCCTAAGACTAGCTATAACCCTAGCTTTAACCCTATCCTTTACCCTAAGCCTAACCCTAAAACTAATGCTAACCCTAGTCCTAACCCTAATCCTTAGTCTAACCCAATCCCTAACCCTATTACTAGTACTAACCCTAGCCCTCATTCTAGCTCCAACACTAACCCAAACCCTAATCCTAACCCTGATCCTTATTCTGACCCTAACACTAACCCTAGGTATAAACCTGACCTCAACCCTAAACCAAACCCTAAGACTAGCTCTAGCCATAATATTATACCTAAACCTAACCCTAACACTAGCCCTAGACCTTACCCTAATTCTAAAACCAGCCCTAACTGTAGCCCTAGCCCTAAATAAAAACTTAGAGCTAGTCCTAACAATAACCCTTAACCAAACCCAATCACTAACCCTACCCCTAGACCTAAACCTGGTCCTAATTCTAGCAATAAACCTAACACTAAACCTAACCTGAACACTGACCCTGACAGTAACACTACCCTAGTTCTAAACCTAACCCTAATCCTAAACCTAATCTTAACACTAGACCTAGGCATAATCTTAACCCAAAAACTAGCCCTAAGCATAACCCTAGATCTTACATTAGCTGTAGCCCTAATACTAGCCCTATACCTAACATAAAACCTAGCCCTAAACGTAACCCTAACCCTAACCCTAGCCCTTACCCTAACCCTAACCCTCAACCTAGCCCTAAACCTAAGTCAACCCATAAGCATTACCCTAACACTAAACCTAACCCTGACCCTAGCCTTAACCCTAACCCTAAACCTAAACCTAGCCCTAACCCTAGCTCTAACCCTATCCATTACCCTAACCATAACACTAACCCTAATTCTAATCCTAGCACTAACCCTAACTGTATCCCTAAACCTAACCCTATCTATTACCTTAAACCTAACTTGAATCCTAAACCTAACCCTATCCATTACCCTAACCCTAAACCCAAACCCAATGCTAATTTGAACCCTAAACCTAATCCTTAACCTAAACCAAATCCTAACTCTGACCCTGACCCTAACAATACCCCTAGCTCTAAAACTGACCCTAACCCTAAACCTAAACCTTACACTAGACCTACACATTAACCTAACCCTAAAACTATTCCTAACATTAACCCTAGACCTGACATTAGACCTAGTCTAATCTGAGCCCTAACACTAACCCTAAACCTAGCCCTAATCATAACCATAACTCTATCCCTAACTCTAGTTCTAACTCTATCCATTACCCTAACCCTAACCCTAGCTCTAACACTAACCCAAACCCTAATCCTAACCCTGACCCTTATTTTGACACAGCACTAACCCTAGCACTAACCCTAACCCTTAACCTAAACCAAATCATAACCCTACAACTAGCCCTAACCTTAACCCTAATTCTAGTCCTAATCCTAACCCTAAAACTAACCTTGAACCTGAATCTGACCCTAAAACTAACCATAGCTCTAAACACACCATAACTCTAAACTTAAACCTAACACAAAACCTACTCTTAACCCTAATCCTAAAAGTAGCCCTAATCATAACCCTAGTTCTTACATTAGCCATAGCCCTAACCCTACCACTAACCTCACACAAAACCAAGCCCAAATCTGAGCCCTAAACCTAGTTTTATCACTATCCCTAACCCTAACCCTAGCCTTAATCCTAACCCTAACCCAAGCCCTAATCCTAGCATTTACCCTAAGCCAAACCCTAACCCTAATGCTAACCCCAGTCCTAACCCTAATCCTTAGCCTAACCCAAACCCTAAACCTATTTCTAGTCCTAACCCTAGCCCTTATTCTAGCTCTAACCCTAACCCAAACCCTAACCCTAACCCTGAACATTATTCTGACCCTAACATTAATCCTAGGTCTAAACCTGACTCTAACCCTAAACTGAACTCTAAGACTAGCCTTACAAGTAACCCTATACCTAAACCTAACCCTAACATTAGCCCTAGACCTAAACCTAATCATAAATCTAGCCATAACTCTAGCCCTAGCCCTAAACAAAAACCTAGCCCTAGCCCTAAAATAACCATTAACCTAACCAAGATACTAACCCTACCTAGTCCTAATTCTAGACCTAACCCTAGCCCTAATCCTAACCTGAACACTGAGCCTGACCCTATAATTCACTGTAGCTCTAAATGTGACCCTAACACTAATCCTAATCCTAACACTAGACCTAGCTGTAACCCTAACCCTAAAACTAGCCCTAATCATAACCATAGCTCTTACATTACCCATAGCCCTAACCCTAGGCCTAAATCTAACACAAAACCTAGCCTGAATCCTAGCCCTAAACCTAGCCCTAAGCATAACCCTAACACTGACCATAGGCCTAACCCTAACCCTAACACTCGCCTTAGACCTAAACCTAACTCAAACCCTATCCCTTATCCTAAAACTAATACTAACCCTAAACCTAGCCCTAACACTACCCTAACCCTAACCCTAAACCTAAACCTAGCCCTAAGAATAAACCTAACACTGACCATAGGCCTAACCCTAACCATAACCCTAGCCCTAACCCTATACCTAACTCAAACCCTATCCCTTACCCTAAACTTAATACAAACCCTAACCCTAACCCTAATCCTAACCCTAAATCTAGCCCTAATCCTAACCATAACCCTAGCTGTAACCTTGGCTCCAACCCTATCCATAACCCTAACATTAATGCTAACCCAAAGCCTAACCCAAAGCCTAACCCTAACCCTACCCCTATCCATTACCCTAAACCTATCCTGAACCATAAACATAACCCTATCCATTACCCTAACCCTAACCCTAACTCTAATGCTAATATGAGCCCTAACCCTAATCCTTAACCTAACCCATATCCTAATCCTGACCCTAATCCTAACAATACCCCTAGCTCTAAACCTGACCCTAACCCTAAACCTACCCTTACACTAGACCTAGCCCTAAACCTAATCCTAAAACTATCCCTAACCCTAACCCTAACCATAGACTTAACCCTAGGCCTAACCAAAAAAAACTAGCCCTGGCCCTAATCTTAGCCTTAATTTAGCCCTAAACCTAACCCTAACCCTAACCCTAGCCCAAAGACTAAGTCTAACTCTCACCTTAGCCCTATCTCTAGTTCTAACACTATTTCTTACTGTAACCCTAACCCTAGCCCTAAACCTAGTCCTAACCCTAGCCCTAAACTTAGCCCTAACCCTAACCATATATCTAACCCTAACTCTAAATCTAACCCTAATTCTAAACCTAATCCTAACGCTAACACTAGCTCTAGCCCTAACCCTAATCCTAAAAAAGGACCTACCCCTACCATAAAACAAAACCAAGCCCTAACCCTTACATTAATCCTTAATCTAAACAAAACCTTAATCCTACACCTAGCCCTAATTAGAGTTCTAACTCTAACCCTAAAACTAATGCTTACCCTGACTCTAACGCTAAATAACCCTAGCTCTAAACATCACCCCAAAACTAAACCTAACCCTAACACTAGACCTAGCCCTAATTCTAACCCTAAAACTAGCCCTATTTGTAACGCTAGTTCTTACATTAGCCATAGCCTTAACCCTAGTCCTAACCTAACACAAATCTAGACCAAATCTAAGCCCTAAGCCTAGCTGTAACCCTAACCCTAAACCTAACCCTAGCCCTAATCCTGAACCTAACACTAGCCCTAACCAGAGCTCTAACCCAATCCCTTACTCTAAGCCAAACCCTAACCCTAATGCTAACCCTAGTCCTACACCTAATCCTTAGCCTAACCCAAGCCCTAACCCTATTGCTAGTCCTATCCTAGCCCTCATTGTAGCTCTAACCCTAATCCAAACCCTAACCCTAACTCTGACCCTTATTCTGACCCTAACACTAACCCTAGGTCTAAACCTGACCCTAACCCTAAACCAAACCCTAACACTAGCCCTAGCGGTAACCCTACATCTAAACCTACCCTTATACGAGCCCTACACCTAAACCTATTCTTAAATCCAGCCATAACTCTAGTCCTAGCCCTAAACAGAAACCTAGCCCTAGCTCTAACAATAACCCTTAACATAACCAAAATACTAACCCCATTTGCAGGGAAATGGATGGCACTAGAGCAGATTATGCTAAGTGAAGCTAGCCAATCCCTTAAAAATAAATGCCAAATGTCTTCTTTGATATAAGGAGAGCAACTAAGAACAGAATAGAGAGGAAACGCATGAGAAGAAGATCACCACTAAACAGGGACGAGAGGGGGGAGGGAAAGAGAGAGAGAAGGGAAATTGCATGGTAAAGGAAGGAGACCCTCATTGTTATACAAAATTACATATAAGAGGAAGTTAGGGGAAAGGGGAAAAAAACAAGAGAGAGAAATGAATTACAGTAGATGGGGTTCAGAGAGAAGATGGGAAGGGAGGGGAGGGGAGGAGAGGGGAGGGAAAGGGAGGGGAGGGGGGATAGTAGAGGATAGGGAAGGCAGCAGAATACAACATACACTAGTATGGCAGTAGGTAAAAAAGTGGATATGTAACCGATGTGAATCTGCAATATGTATATAGGGAAAAATTGGGAGCTCATAATCCGCTTGAATCAAATGTATGAAATATGATATGTCAAGAACTTTGTAATGTTTTGAACAACTAATAAAAAACTACTAACCCCACCCCTAGACCTAAGCCTAGTCCTAATTCTAGACCTAATCCTAACCCTTACTCTAAACCAAACACTGAACCTGACCCTAACATTAACCCTACCTGTAAACCTGACCCTAACCCTAAGCCTAACTCTAACACTACACCTAGCCATAACCCTAACCTTAAATCTAGCCATAACGATAACCCTAACCCTAAACCTAATCTAACACAAAACCTATCCCTAATCCTAGCCCTAAACCTAGCCCTCAGTGTAACCCTACCCTAGCCCTAACCTTAACTCTAACCCTCGCCCTAGCCCTAAACCTTGCTAAAACCCTAACCCTTACCCTAAACCTAACCCTAGCCCTAAACCTAACCCTAACCCTAAATCTAGGCCTTAATCCTAAACATAACCCTAGCCCTAACCCTATCTCTAACCCCATCCACTACCCTAACCATAACCCTAACTCTAATGCTAACCCTAGCCCAACTCCTAATCCTATCCCTAACCCTAAATCTATCCATTTCCTTAAACTAACCTGAACTCTAAACCTAAACTTATCCATCACCCTAACGATAACACTAACCCTAACACTAATTCAAGCCCTAACCCTAATATTGAACCTAACTGAAACCCTAACACTGACCCTGACCTTAACAATACCCCTAGCTCTAAACCTGACCCTAACCTAAACCTAACCCTTACACTAGACCTAGCCATAAACCTAACCCTAAAACTATCCCTAACTGTAACCCTAGACCTGACATAAGCCCTAGCCCTAATCCTAGCCCTAACTCCAACATAAACTCTATCCCTCATCCTAGCCCTAAACCTAGCCTTAATCCTAATCCTTACCCTAACCCTAGCCCTAACTCTAATTCTAACCTTTGCCATAGCTCTAAAACTAGTTATAACCCCATCCCTTATCCTAACCCTAACCCTAACCCTAATCGTAAACCTAACACTAGCCCTAATCATAGGCCTAATCCAAACACTGACCCTAGCCATAATCCTAGCCCTAATTTAGTCCTAACCCTAAACCTAACACTAACCCTAGCCCTGAGACTAACTTTAACTCTTAACCTAGCCCTATGCTAGTCCTAACCCTATCCCTTACCTTAACGCTATACCTAGCTCTAAACCTAGCCTTAACCCTAATCCATAACCTAGCCCTAGCCCTAAGCCTAGATCTAAACTTTACCCTAAGCCTAAACCTGACCCTAACACTAGCCGTAGCCCTAACACTCATCCTAAAACTAACTATAACCCTAGCCCTAGCAAAAAACAAAACCAAGCCCTAGCCCTAACTTAACTCTTAACATAAATGAAACACTAACACTACACCTGGCCCTAACCTAGCCCTAATTTGAGTCCTAACACTAACCCTAAAACTAACCATGACCATGACTCTGATGCTAACACTAACCTTAGCTCTAAACATCACCCTAACCCTAAACCTAAACCTAATATTAGACCTAGCCCTAACACTAACCCTAACACTAGCCCTAATCATAACCCTAGTTTTTACATTAGCCATAGACATAAACCTAGCCCTAAACCTAATATAAAACCTAGCTCTAATCCAAGCCCTAACCCTAGATTTAACACTAACCCTAACCCTAACAATAGTCATAACCCTAATTCTAGCCCTAACCCTAGCTCTAAGACCTATCCTTTACCCTAAGCTGAACCCTAACCCTAATGCTAACCCTAGTCCTAACTCTAACCAAAACCCTTACCCTATTACTAGTCCTAACCCTAGCCCTCATTCTAGCTCTAACACTAACCCAAACCCTAGCCCTAACTCTTACCCTTATTCTGACATAACAATAACCCTAGGTCTAAACTTGACCATAACCCTAAACAAAACCCTAACACTACCCCTACTGATAACCCTATACCTAAACCTAACCCTAACACTAGCCCTAGACCTAAACCTAATCCTAAATTTAGTGATAACTCTAGCCCTAGCCCTAAAATAAAACCTAGTCCTAGCACTAACAATATTCATTAACCTAACCAAAACACTAACCATTCCCCTAGACCTAAACCTAGTCCTAATTCTAGAACTAACCCTAACCCTAACCCTAACCTGAACACTGACCCTGAACCTAAAACTAAGCCTAGCTAACTAAACCTGACCCTAACCCTAAACCAAACCCTAATACTAGACCTAGCCATAAACCTAACACTAAATCTACCCCTAATGTAACCCAAGACCTGACATTAGCCATCACCCTAATTCTAGCCCTAACCCTAATACAAACCCTAGCCCTCATCCTAGCCCTAAACCTAGCCTTAATCCTAACCCTAATACTAACCCTGGTCCTAACTCTAATTCAAACCCTCGTCCTAGACCTAAACCTAGCTATAACCCAATCCCTTACCTTAAACCTAACACTAACTCTTACCCTAACCCTAACCATAGCCCTAACCCTAGGCCTAAACCTAACACTAACCCTAGCTCTAATCCTAGCCCTAATTTATCCCTAACCCTAACACTAACCCCAACCCTAATCCTAGGACTAAATCTAACTCTCCACCTAGCCCTAGCCCTACTTCTAATCCTATCTCTTACCTTAACCCTATCCCTATCCCTAAACCTAGTGCTAACCCAAGCCCAAAACCTAGCCCTAGCCCTAACCCTAGATCTAAACCTACCTCTAAATGTAACCCTAAACCTAAGCCTAAACCTAACTCTAACACTAGCCCTAGCCCTAATGCTCATCCTAAAACAAGCCCTAAAACAAGCCCTAGCCCTAAAACAAAACTGAGACGTAGCCCTAAACTTAACACTTAACATAAACCAAACCCGAACCTTACAACTAGCCCTAACCCTAGGCCTAATTCCAGTCCTAACTTTAACCCTAAAACTAACCCTGACCCTGACTCTGACTCTAACAATAACCCTAGCTGTAAACATCACCCTAACCCTAAACCTAACCCTAACACTAGACCTAGGTCTAAACCTAACCCTAAAAGTAGCCCTAATTGTAACCCTGGTTCTTAACATTAGCCATATCCCTAACCCTAGCCCTAACCTAACACAAAACCTAGACCAACTCTGAGACCTAACCCTAGCTTTAATCCTAACCCAAGTCCTAATCCTAACCCTAACCCTCCCCTAACACTAACTCTAACCCTATCTTTTACCCTAAGCCAAACCCTAACCCTAATGCTAACCCTAGTCCAACACTAATCCTTAGCATAACCCAAACCCTAACATTATTACTAGTCATAAACATAAGCCTAGCTCTTTCATTAGCGCAGGGCTACTTTCACAAGGAACAATACAGGGAGTGCCCGCAGAGAACTGATAGAGTGTGAAGTTTCAAGCACCTAGGAGGAAACCTGTTTGATTTCCAGATAAATTTCCATTTACCAATATAGATCAAAATGAAGTGAAACCTTAAAATACAAAGTGTTCTTACAGTGAACCATTGAACTTAGGAGGCCCAAACATGGGGAGCACAGTAAGGCTAGGTAAAAGATGAATTCTGCCCAGTATCAAACAAATCTGAACAAAACTATCTCTAACCATAACACTAGCTCTAATCTACCCCTAACCCTAATCCTAACAATAACCCTAACCTGTTTAGAAAATGTTGATCCTAGAAGTCCCAACTTGGAGAGCCTAGTAGAGCCAGTGAAAAAAAATGAATCCTGTGGAGTATCAAAGAAATCTGACCAAATAATTGGGGGAGGAATTTCAAAACATGCATATTTCCCTGTTTTCTCCTAAAGTGCTCTTGGATAAAGTTGTTTTTGCATGTTTCAGCTTATGACTACTTTCACAAGGAACAAACCAGAGAGAGCCCACAGAGAACTAATTGTGTGAAGTTTCAAATAGTTAGGAAAAATCCTGTTTGATTTCCAGCTCCATTTCCATTTAACCATATATTAAATGTGAAACCTTAACAAACAAATTGTTCCTGACAGTGAACTATTGAACCTAGAAGGCCCAAACCTAAAGAACATAGTAAGGCTAGGTAAAAGATGAATCCTGTGCAATATCAAAGAAATTTGAACAAAACTCACTGTAATCCTAACACTAGCTCTAACCCTAGCCCTGTCCCTATCCCTAACCCTAACCCTAACCTGTTTTGAGAACCATTAACCCTAGAATTCCAAAAGTTGGAAACTGAGAACTGAATGAGCGTGTGAAGTTTCAAGCAGCTAGGACAAACATAGTGAGGCAAGCTAAGAGATGAATCCTGTGCAATATCAAAGAAATCTGACAAAATAGTTGGGGGAGGTATTTCAGTACATGCATATTTCCCTGTTTTCTCCTAAAGTGCTCTCGGATAAAGCTGTTTTTGCATGCTATAGCTTAGAGCTAATTTCACAAGGAACAAACCAGGGAGTGCCCAAAGAGAATTGATTGAGTGTTTGAAGTTCCAAGCAGCTAGCAACAACCCATTTTGATTTCCAACTCCATTTCCTTTTCCCCATATAGGTCAAAATGAAGTGAAACTTAAAATACAAACTGTTTCTTATAGCAAATCATTAAACCTAGGAGGCCCAAACACAGAGAGTATAGTAAAAATAGAAAAAAGTTGAATTCTGCCCTGTATCAAAGAAATTTGAACAAAGATAATTCTAACCCTAACACAAGCTCTAACCCTAGCCATAACCCAAACCCTAACTCTAACCCTAACCTGTTTAGAGTCCATTGATCATAGAATTCCCAAAGTTGGAAAGCCTACTGGGGTAAGCTAACAGATGAATCGTGCACAGTATCAAAGAAATCTGACCAAATAATTGGGGGGAAGTATTTCCCTACATGCCTATTTCCCTGTTTTCTCCTAAAGAAGCTCTTGGATAAAGTTGTTTTTGCATGCTTCAGCTTAGTGCTACCTTGACAAGGAACAAACAAGAGAGTTCCCACAGAGAACCAAATGAGGGTGTGAAGTTTCAAGCAGGTAACACAAACCCTGTTTGATTTCCAGCTAGAACTCCATTCACTCCTTATAGGCCATAATGAAGTGAAACCTGAAAATTCAATCTATTCCCGACAGTGAACCATTGAACCTACAAGGTCCAAACTTGGGGAGCCTACTAAGGCCAAGTAAAGGATGAATCCTGTACAGTATCAAAGAAATCTGACCAAAAAAATTTGAAGCTCTTTCAGTACATGAGTATTTTCCTGCTTGCTCCTAAAGTGCTCACATATAAAGCTATTACAGACCACCCCAACTGGAGGAGGAGCCCAGCCTCCCTCCCATGTGGTAGGCAGACCACGCTACCCGGGGAAGGGGCCCAGCAGCCCGCCTGTGCGGTCACCTAACTGAGCTCTGGACAAACATAAGGTTTCCCCAACACCCCCCACCTCATCAAACACCTTATGAGAAAAACTGATGGAACTCATCTTGGAAAATCCCACCAACGCTTAAAACCCACCAACCGGTGGGTGTGGCTACCAGCTGGATTTTGCAGTGGATCAGGCACCTGGTTTACATCTCAGAAAATAAGAGTAGAGAGGCCACAGGTGGAAGCTCATGTCCTCTCACACTGACTACCACCACCACCCTGAACCCAGAGACTCAAGCTAGGAATAGACAATGCCACCAACTGGAAGAAAAGAAAATAGAGTTCTGAGAGACATTTTTTCTTTCTTTTTTTCTCTTCTCTCTCTCTTTTCATCCATTCATCCAGTCTCCTCTACCCTTCCCCCTCTTGTCCTCACAACCTCAACATATGTGAAACCAAGAATTGTGCATGAAAAGGTCTTTAACAACTGAATCTCCAGAATAATATAATATAGAGGAATTTCATATGCCCCAACTCCCTCCCCCCCTTTTAATTTCTTTTTTCTCTTATTTTATTTTTCTGGTCTTTTTTCTCATTCTTTCCTTGTTATTTGTTTTTCTCCTTCTTACTCCCTCTATCCTACTTGCAACCCCCTAAATTTTACTATTTATAAGTAGGGTAATCTTATAAATACAGATAAGAATTTGAATCTATACATTCTTCCATAAATAGCCCATCTATTGGTTAGAGCTTTCCAAAGTTACTAAGTTACATTAACCCCATATGCTCACTCCTTTCCCCCTAAACATAACATCCTACACCTGAAATTCAGTTTTCTTCAAGTTACCAGAAACAGTATGCCTTTCATGAAACTAATGACTATATTTGTAAATGATAATCGAAACCAACATTTATAGACATAGAGTCTAGCAATAAATGTAGTAATAAGAAAAACGTGTGCTTAGATGATGTACTATTGATATTAGGAACTGTTAACATTGTCTTTCTCCACAAAAGGGAGACTTTGCAACGATACAGGAGAAATATAAATATATGGGGGAAAATCAATAACACAATAGTTTCACAAAGGAGAAAGAAACATGAGCAGTATGAAAAGACAAGGAAAGAAAGGACCACAAGCAATGCAGGTCAACTCAACTTTAGAAGAGGTAATATCTGCAGCAGATGGAATGTCAGATAAAGAATTCAGGATATACATGCTTCAGATGATCTGGAGTCTCAAGGAAGACATTAGACAGCAAAATCAGACAATGAAAGATCACTTTGACAATGAGTTACATAAACAAATCCAAGAAGCAAAAGACAACTATACAGGGAGATAGAGGATATAAAAAACAAACAGAAATCCTAGAAATGCAGGAAGCAATAAACCAACTTAAAAACTCAAATGAGAGTACTACCAGCAGAGTAGAACATTTACAAGATAGAACATCAGACAATGAAGACAAAGTATTTCAACTTGAAAAGAACATAGATAGCTAAGCAAGACTGTTAAGAAACCATGAGCAGAACATCCAAAAAATATGGGATAACATAAAGAGACCAAATTAAGAGTTATTGGGATACAGGAAGGTATAGAGGTCCAATCCAAAGGAATGAGCAATCTGTTCAATGAAATAATATGAGAAAAATTCCCAGACTTGAAGAATGAAATGGAATTCCAAATCCTAGAAGCCTACAGGATGCCAAATGTGCAAAATCATAAGAGATCCACACCAAGACACATTATAATGAAGATGCCCAACATACAGAATAAGGAGAGAATTTTAAAAGCTACAAGAGAAAGGAAGCAGATTACATTTAGGGGTAAACCAATCAGGATAACAGCTGATCTTTCAACACAGACTCTGAAAGCTAGAAGATCCTGGAATAACATATTTCAAACACTGAAAGAAAATGGGTTCCAACCAAGAATTGTGTATCCAGCGAAATTAAGCTTCAGGATGGAAGATGAAATTAAAACCTTCCACGATAAACAAAAGTTAAAAGAATTTGCAGCTAGAAAACCAGCTCTTCAAAACATCCTTGGCAAAATATTCCAGCAAGAGGAAATGGAAAATAACAATGAATACTAACAGTAGGAGGTAGTACAGTAAAGGGAAAAAATAATCAAAGAGGAAAAACAAATGACGTTAAGTAACATAAATAAACAAATATGGCTGGAAGTACAAACCATATCTCAATAATAACCCTAAATGTTAATGGCTTAAACTCACCAATCAAAGGCTAGTAGAATGGATAAAAAAAGATCCAACAATATGCTGCCTACAGGAGACACATTTGATAGGAAAAGACATACATAGACGGAAGGTGAAAGGTTGGGAAAAATCATATCACTCATATGGACCTCAGAAACAAGCAGGTGTGTCCATACTCATATCAAATAAAATAGACTTCAAGCCAAAGTTAATCAAAAGGGATAAAGAAGGGCACTACATACTGCTCAAGGGAACCATACACCAACAAGACTTAACAATCATAAATATATATGCCCCAAACAATGGTGCAGCTATGTTCATCAAACAAACTCTTCTCAAGTTCAAGAGTCTAATAGACAACAATACAATAATTATGGGAGACTTCAACACACCTCTCTCACCACTGGACAGATCTTCCAAATAAAAGTTGAATAAAGAAACTATAGAACTCAATAATACAAGTAATAACCTAGAATTAACTGACATATATAGAACATACCACCCAACATCAAGCAGTTACACTTTTTTCTCAGCAGCACATGTATCCTTCTCAAAAATAGACCATATATTATGTCACAGGGGAACTCTTAGAAATTATAAAGGAGTAGAGATAATACCAAGCATCCTATCTGATCATAATGAAATGAAACTGAAAATCAATGATAAAAGAAGGAAGAAAAAATCTTGAATCACTTGGAGAATGAATAATATGTTACTGAATGATCAATGGGTTACAGAAGACATCAAGGAGGAAATCAAAAAATTCTTAGAGAAAAATGAAAACTTAGACACAACATATCAGAATCTATGGGACACAATGAAAGCAGTTCTAAGAGGAAAATTTATTGCTTGGACTTCATTCCTTAAAAAAAGAAAAAACCAACAAATAAATGATCTCACACTTCATCTCAAAACCCTAGAAAAAGAAGACCAAAACAATAGCAAAAGTAGTAGAAGGCAAGAAATAATTAAAATCAGAGCTGAAATCAATGAAATTGAAACAAAAGAAAAAATTGACAAAACTAAAAGTTGGTTGTTTGAAAAAATAAATAAAATTGAGAGACCCTTACCCATGCTAATGAAGAGAAGAAGAGACAGAACTCAAATTACTAGTATATGGGATGAAAAAGGAAATATCACAATAGATACTACAGAAATACAGAAGATAATTAGAAATTACTTTGAATCCTTATACTCCAATAAAATAGAAGATAGTGAAGACATCGATAAATTTCTTAAGTCATATGATTTGCCCAGACTGAGTCAGGAGGATACACACAATTTGAACAGACCAATATCAATGGATGGAACTGAAGAAGCCATCAAAAGACTACCAACCGGGCTGGGGATGTGGCTCAAGCGGTAGCGCGCTTGCCTTGCATGTGTGCGGCCCGGGTTCAATCCTCAGCACCACATACCAACAAAGATGTTGTGTCCACCAAGAACTAAAAAAAATAAATAAATATTAAAAAAAAATTCTCTCTCTCTCTCTCTCTCTCTCTCTCTCTCTCCTCTCTCACTCTCTCTTTAAAAAAAAAAAAAAAAAAAAAAGACTACCAACCAAGAAAAGCCCAGGACCGGATGGGTATACAGTGGAGTTTTACAAAACCTTTAAAGAAGAATTAATACCAATACTTTTCAAGCTATTTCAGGAAATATAAAAAGAGGGAGAACTTCCAAATTCATTCTATGAGGCCAACATCACCCTGATTCCTAAACCAGACAAAGACACTTCAAAGAAAGAAAACTACAAACCAATATCTCTAATGAACATAGATGCAAAAATCCTCAATAAAATTATGGCAAATCGGTTACAGAAACATATCAAAAAGATCATGCATCATGATCAAGTAGGATTCATCCCTGGGTTGCAAGGCTGGTTCAATATACGGAAATCAATAAACGTTATTCACCACATCAATAGACGTAAAGATAAGAACCATATAATCATCTCAATAGATGCAGAAAAAGCATTCGACAAAGTACAGCATCCCTTTATGTTCAAAACACTAGAAAAACTAGGGATAACAGGAACATACCTCAATATTGTTAAAGCTATCTATGCTAAGCCTCAGGCTAGCATCATTCTGAACGGAGAAAAATTGAAGGCATTCCCTCTAAAATCTGGAACAAGACAGAGATGCCCTCTCTCTCCACTTCTGTTCAACATAGTTCTTGAAATACTGGCCAGAGCAATTAGAGAGATGAAAGAAATTAAAGGAATAAAAATAGGAAAAGAAGAACTTAAATTATCACTATTTGCGGAAGACATGATTCTATACCTAACAGACCCAAAAGGGTCTACAAAGAAACTTCTAGAGGTAGTAAATGAATTTAGCAAAGTGGCAGGATATAAAATCAACATGCATAAGTCAAAGGCATTCCTGTATATCAGCGACAAATCTTCTGAAATGGAAATGAGGACAACCACCCATTCACAATATCCTCAAAAAAAAATAAAATACTTGGGAATTAACCTAACAAAAGAGGTGAAAGATTTATACAATGAAAACTACAGAACCCTAAAGAGAGAAATAGAAGAAGATCTTAGAAGATGGAAAAATATACCCTGTTCATGGATAGGCAGAACTAACATCATCAAAATGGCAATATTACCAAAAGTTCTCTATAGGTTTAATGCAATGCCAATCAAAATCCCAACAGCATTTCTTGTAGAAATAGATAAAGCAATCATGAAATTCATGTCGAAAAATAAAAGACCCAGAATAGCAAAAGCAATTCTAAGCAGGAAGTGTGAATGAGGAGGTATAGCAATACCAGATTTCAAACTGTACTACAGAGCAATAGTAACAAAAACAGCATGGTAATGGTACCAAAACAGGCGGGTGGACCAATGGTACAGAATAGAGGACACAGAGACCAATCCACAAAATTACAACTTTCTTATATTTGATAAAGGGGATAAAAGCATGCAAAGGAAGAAGGATAGCATCTTCAACAAATGGTGCTGGGAAAACTGGAAATCCATATGCAACAAAATGAAACTGAGTCCCTTTCTCTTGCCATGCACAAAAGTTAACTCAAAATGGATCAAGGAGCTTGATATCAAAACAGAGACTCTGTGTCTGATAGAAGAAAAAGTTGGCTCTGATCTACATATTGTGGGGTCGGACTCCAAATTCCTTATTAGGACACCCATAGCACAAGAGTTAAAAACAAGAATCAACAAATGGGGCTTACTCAAACTAAAAAGTTTTTTCTCAGCAAGAGAAACAATAAGAGAGGTAAATAGGGAGCCTACATCATGGGAACAAAGTTTTACTCCTCACACTTCAGATAGAGCCCTAATATCCAGAATATACAAAGAACTCAAAAAATTAAACAATAAGAAAACAAATAACCCAATCAACAAAGGGGCCAAGGACCTGAACAGACACTTCTCAGAGGAGGACATACAATCAATCAACAAGTATATGAAAAAATGTTCACCATCTGTAGCATTCAGAGAAATGCAAATCAAAACCACCCTAAGATACCATCTCACTCCTGTAAGATTGGCAGCCATTAAGAAGTCAAACAACAACAAGTGCTAGTGAGGATGTGGGGAAAAGTTTACACTTATACATTGCTGGTGGGACTGCAAATTGGTGAAGCCAATTTGGAAAGCAGTATGGAGATACCTGGGAAAGCTGGGAATGGAACCACCATTTGACCCAGCTATTCCCCTTCTTGGACTATTCCCTAAAGACCTTAAAATAGCTTACTATAGGGATACTGCTACATCGATGTTCATAGCAGCACAATTCACAATAGCTAGACTGTGGAACCAACCTAGATGCCCTTCAATAGATGAATGGATAAAAAGTATGTGGCATTTACACACAATGGAGTATTACTCAGCACTAAAAAATGACAAAATCATGGAATTTGTAGGGAAATGGATGGCATTAGAGCAGATTATGATAAGTGAAGCTAGCCAATCCCTAAAAAACAAGTGCCAAATGTCTTCTTTGATATAAGGAGAGCAACTAAGAACAGAGCAGGGAGGAAGAGCATGAGAAGAAGATTAACATTAAACAGTGAAGAGAGGTGGGAGGGTAAGGGAGAGAGAAGGGAAATTGCATGGAAATAGAAGGACACCCTCATTGTTATACAAAATTACATATAAGAGGAAGTGAGGGGAAAGGGAAAAAAACAAGGGAGAGAAATTAATTACAGTAGAGGGGTAGAGAGAGAAGATGGGAGGGGAGGGGAGGGGAGGGGGGATAGTAGAGGATAGGAAAGGCAACAGAACACAACAGACACTAGTATGGCAATATGTAAAAAAGTGGATGTGTAACCGATGTGATTCTGCAATCTGTATATGGGGTAAAAATGGGAGTTCATAACCCACTTGAATCAAATGTATGAAATATGATATGTCAAGAACTATGTAATGTTTTGAACAACTAATAATAAAAATTTAAAAAAAATAAAAATTTTTAAAAAAGCTATTTCAGCTTGGGGCTATTTCCACACACAAAAAAAAAAAAAAGAAAAAGAAAAAGAAAAAACCCACAGAGAATGTGCTCTGAGTACTGATTGAGTGTGTGAAGTTTCAAGCAGCAAGTACAAATCCTGTTTAACTTCCAGCTCCATTTCCATTCACCCCTAGGGCAAAATGAAGTGAAACCTGAAAAATCAGACTGTTCCTGAGATTGAGCCCTTTAAACTAAGAGGCCCAAACATGGGGAATATAGTAAGGATGGGAAAAAGATGAACCCTGCCCAGCATCAAAGAAACTTAAACAAAACTAACTCAAAACCTAACACTACCTCTAACCTGGCCCTAACCCTAAATTTAACCCTAACCATAGCCTGTTTAGAGAACCATTGATCCTAGAAGTCCCAAACTTGGCAACCCTAGTGGGACAAGCTAACAGATGAATCCTTCACAGTATCAAAGAACGCTGACCAAATAATTGGGGAAGGTATATCAGTACATTCATATTTTCCTGTTTTCTCCTAAAGTGCCATCAGATAATGTTGTTTTTCATGCTTCAGCTTAGGGCTACTTTCACAAGGAACAAACCAGAGAGCTCCCACAGAGAACTGATTGAGTGTGTGAAGTTTCAAGCAGCTAGCATGAACCCTGTTTGATTTCCAGCTCCATATCCATTTAACCATTTTAAGTCAAATGAAGTGAAACCTTAAAATGCAAACAGTTCCTAGCAGTCAACCATTGAAGAAAGAAGGCCCAAACCTGGGAAACATAGTAAGGCTAGGTAAAACATGAATCCTGCCCAGTATCAAAGAAATTTGAACAAAACTAACTCTAACCATAACACTAACTCTAACCCTAGCCCTACCACTAAACTTAACACTAACTCTAACCCATTTAGAGAACCATTGATCCTAAAACTTGGGGAGCCTAGTGGGGAAAGCTAACAGATGAATATATAAGTTAAAATATACATAAATATTCATAATGCTATACATGTATTTTTGTAAAATTATGTTTAGGTATAGCAGTAAAGTAAGGCTTAGTATTAACTTTTGGATTGGTTTAGGGTGTTAGGGAATAAGTATGTACATTGAGAAAATGAATATTTATAAATATATGCATGTGAAATATAGGAAAACATAAATATGTATGTTCTTTAACAAGGAGGGGGTTATTTTGAGTCATAAAAAGCATATTTGGGGGTGCTGGTGTTGTGGCTCAATGACAGTGTGCTTGCCTCACATATGTAAGACACTGGGTTTGATCCTTGGCACCCCATAAAAATAAACAAAATAAAGATATTATGCTCATGTATAACTTTAAAAAATTCTTTTAAAACACATTTTTCAACATGGGGATGCATGGATATATCATATAAATAGGAATATAAATAATTTATGCACAAGTATATCATTGATAACTAAATATATTAGTGAAAATATGCATAAATATTCATATTACTACGCCTGCTTTTATGTAAAATGAGGTTTAGGTATACAGGCTTAGAATAAGTATTGGTTGGATTACAGTGAGAGCTAAGGAATTAATATATTCATTGAGAAACACAAATATTTATAAAAATGTATGCATGAAATATATATTTTGAAATATGTAATGATAGAATATGAGTCCTAGTAAAATATAATTTTTAACATGGTGATGAGTGGATATACCATATAAGTGAATATATATAATGTATATGCAAATATACTATTGAAAATTGAATATATATAAGTCAAAAGACACTTAATTATTTATATTACTCTACAGGCTTTTATGTAAAATTGGGTGTAGGTATAGCAGTAAGTTTAGGCTTAGCTTTAATATTGGGTTGGGTTAGGGTTAGTGTTAGGGAATTAATATGTATATTGGGAAAGATGAATGAACATGTGAAAATACATATGAAACCATATGTATACATACACTTTCTAAAACAGGGAAGGATATAATGTGAGACATAGGAATACACAATTTTAACATGGGAATGCATGGATATGTAATATAAATGAATATATTATAATATATATGCAAATATGTCATTGAAAATTGAATGTATAAGCCAAAATACATGTAAATATTCCTATACATGCTTTTAAGTAAAATTAGGTTTAGTTATAGGGGGAAATTTATACTTAATAGTCATTTTTAGGTTGGGTTAGGGCCAGGATTAAGGATCAAATATGTATATAAGGAAACATGAATATTCACAATAATAAATATGAAAATGTTTGAAAATATATATAACCATATATGTTCTGATACAGGGATTGGTATTATGTGAGTCATAGAAGTACACATTTTTTAACATGGTGATGCATGGATATATCATATCAATGTATATATCATAATATATGTGCAAATATATTAAAATTTTGGATATAATCATGAATATCCATATTACTATACTTTTTGTAAAATTAGGTTTAGATAGTGAATAGGTTAGTTTTAGGATTAAATTTTGGATTGTTTTAGGGTTAAGGTTAGGGAATGAATATGTACATTGGAAAATGTGAAGATACATAGGATTGTATATGTGAAAATATGTATGAAAACCTATATAACTATATATGTTCTGAAATTGGAAAGAGGAATTTTACTCAACATTAAAAAAAAGAACAAAACCATTGTATTTGCAAGTAAATGGATGGCGTTGGAGAAGATAATGCTAAGTGAAGTCAGCCAATCCCAGAAAAACAAATACTGAAAGTTTTCTCTGATATAAGGAGGTTTACTCATAGTGGGACTGGGAGGAAGAGGGAGGAATAGGTGAATTCTAGATAGGGAGGAGAAGTGGGAGGGAAAAGGAGGGGGCAGGGGATTAGCAAGGTTGGTGAGGTTGGTGGAATGTAATGGACATCATTATACAAAGTACATGTATGAAGACTTGAATTGGGTGTCGACATACATTAAATACAAACAGAGATACAAAAATTGTGGTATATATGTGTATTAAGAATTGCGATGAAAAAAAATAGTGTTACCTTTATGTATGTATGTGACTGTATGACCAATGTGTATACTCAGAAAAATGAGGAATTATATCCCATCTATGTATAATATATCAAAGTATATAAGTGCATTCTACTGTCATGTATAACTAAAACAAATTTAAAAAAATTTTAAATGAAATTGGAAAGAGTACAGTGTGAGTAATAAGGATCACATCTTTAACTTGAGGATGCATGGATATGTCACTTAAATGAATATATTATGCAATATATGCAAATAGACTGTTGAAAATTGAATATATTTGTCAAAATGCACATATATTCATATTACTATATATGCTTTTGTGTAAAATTAGGTTTAGATATAGGTATAAGGCTAAGCTGAGTATGGGGTTTTGAGTTGAGTTAGGGTTTGGGTTTAGAAATATATATATATATATATATATATTTACATCAGGAGATATATATATATATATATATATATATATATATATATCAGGATACAGTAATACTTATAAGAATGTACGTGTGAAAATGTGTATAAAAACTTATATAAACCTATGTGTTATAAAAAAGGGATTGGTACTGTAAATCATAGGAATCCACTTTTTTTTAACTTTGGGATGTACAGATACATCATATAAATAATTATATAATAATATATATGCCTACATACCATTGAAAATAGAATGTAAGTCAAAATACATGTAAATATTGTTATTCATATTTTATGTACAATTAGGTTTAGGTATAGGGATATGTTTAGACTTAATATTAATTTGGAAGTTGAGTTGGGGTCAGGATTAGTGACTGAATATGTATATTAGGAAACATGAATACTCATAAGCATATATACATGAAGATATGTAGAAAAACACTTATAAACATAAATGTTCTGACACAGGGATGAATATTATGTGAGTCATATGAATACACATTTTTTTAACTTGATCATGCATACATATAAATGAACATATATATAAAATATACCATTGAAAATTGAAAATATTGTCAAATTTATGTGATGTTAGTATTAGGTGCAGGGGCAAGTTTAGACTTCGTATTAAATTTGGGGTTGGGATGCATTATGGTCAGGTAATAAATATGTGTCTCAGATATATGAATATTCATAAGAATGTACACGTGATTTTATGTATGAAAATCTATGCAACCATATATGTTTTGAAACAAAAATGCATATAATGTGTCATAGAAATGCACATTATTTTAAACTTGGTTAAGAATAAATACATCATATAAATGAATGTATAATAATATTTAGGCAAACACACCATTGAAAATTGTACATGTAAGTCAAAATACGCATAAACATTCATGTTATTTTACATGCTCTTATGTAAAATTAGGTTTTGGTAGAGCAGTAGGTTATACTCGGCATTAAATTATGGGTTGGGTTATGGTTAGATTTAGGGAATAAATATGAATATCAGAAAACATGAATATTTATAAGAATGTAAGTATGAAAATATGTTGAAAACAAATAAAAACATATGGTGTGGAAAAGGATGGGCATAATCTGAGTCATAAGAGCAAATTTTCTAACATGGTATGCATGAATATAACATATAAATGAAAAAATAATGCTATAAGCAAACATACCATTCAAAATTAAATATGTAAGTCAAAATACATGTAAATATGCACATTACTATACATGCTTTTATGTAAGATCGGTTTATGTATAGGGGTATGGTTAGACTTAATTTTAAATTTTAGGCTCAGTCAGGGTCAGGATTAGGGATTGCATAGATAGATCAGGAAACAGGAATATTCATAAAAATGTACACATGAAAATGTGTAGGAAAAGATATATAAACATATATGTTCTGATACAGGGAGAGGTATTATGTGAGTCATATGAATATACATTCTTAACTTGATCATGCATAAATATATTATATAAATTAATATATAATTACAAATATAAATATGCATCATTGAAAATTGAATATATAAGTCAAAATACACATAAATATTCCTATTACTGTACATTCTCTTATGTAAAATTACAATTAGGCTTAGCAGTAAGGTTAGGCTTAGTATTAAATTTTGGGTTGGGATTGTATTATGGTTAAGGAATGAATATGTGTATCAAGATATATGAATAATCATAAGAATGTAAACATGAAAATATACAAAAATACATTCTGAATCAGGGACAATAATAATGTAAAGATTATGGAATAAATGTGAATTTAGGGAAACATGAAAGTTCATAAGAATTTATGCATAAAATTTTGTACAAAAAGATGTAGAATTATATGATCTGAAACAGGGAGAAGTATAATGTCAGTCAGGAATACACATTTTTTAACTTGGCGATGCATGAATCTATCATATACATGAATATATAATACTATATATGCAAATATACCATTAATAATTGAATATATAAATCAAAATACACATAAAATTTACATTACTATATATTTGTGGTAAAATTAGATTTGAGTAAGGGGTGAGTTTAGGATTAGTATTAAATTTGGGGTTGGGTTAGAAATAGGAAATACTTATATCAGGAAAAATGAATATTCCTTAGAATGTACACATAAAATTATATATGAAATTCTGTATAAAATATTTGTTCTGAAGCAGGGACTAGCATAATGTGAGTCTAATGAATACACTTATTTAACTTGGGGATTCATGGGTTATCATGTAAATGAATATATAATTATATATATGCAAACATACCATTGATAATTGAATATGTGAATCAAAATACACATAAATATCTGGGCATGGCGGGGCACACCTGTAATTGTAATTGTAAAAGCTCGGGAGGCTGGGGCAGGAGAATATCAAGTTCAAAAGCCAGCCTCAGCAATGGTGAGGTGCTAAACAACTCAGGGAGACCCTGTCTCTAAATAAAATATAGAAAAAGAAAAACTAAGGCCAAGGATGTGGCTCAGTGTTTGAGTGCCCCTGAGTTCAATGCCCAGTACCCTCCCCACAAAATATATATATAGGAGAACCAACATGGCAGCTGGTGCAGAGGGATCAATCCCCTGACCTCCTCAGCTACACCGGCAAAGAGAGACATCAGACCAACTGGATGCTGTCTGCTCAGGAACGTCCAGCAATACTGGGCTGAGGTGGAACTTAAGCAAGCAGTTTGAGCTTCTCAGAGACCCCAGCGAGTTTGGGTGCGGGTGAACTCAATAATGCCCTGTGCGTGGCATTATTGGCTGGTTGATTGGCCTCCGCAGCTGACACGCAGCCAACCCGCCACCAACCTGCCATGACTCAGTGCTACAGAGACCCTCCAACAGAGTAGAAAAAGAAATCTTCGGATCTTTTGTGGATCTTTTGAGGTGGTGCCCACCGAGATTCCATGGGCTAGCAGACCTAGAGCTGAGATGGGACTTCAGAGAGACGGACCAGACACACCCTTCCCATCGCACACCCCGGCAGGGAAACTGGAGTCCACCAAGGCAGACAACTGACGTCACCAGAGTTCGGTGGATGGGATCACTCCGCACTGAGATCTGAGATCACAGGTGTGTGACCCTCAACCTTCCTTCTCCATACAGTGGGGAAATCTCAAGGGTCCCTCCCCCAGCTCTCCCTGAGCGTGATTGAGGGACCCAAAGGAGTCAGGAGGGGCACCTGACCTCCAACTCCCCCTCCCACCAGCACTGACAACCGAGGCCTTTTTTGCCAGCTCATGGGGGCGTGGCTACCAGAAGGAATCAGGCAAAATAAGCTGACAGACTCCAGCCCCATGCTCCACAACCTTGGGGTCTGGGTGAATGGCAAACAGAGAGAGTGCCCAGTCTTTCAAGAAAACAGGGCACCCAGGGGACTGCAGGCCTGGCGTGTAGCTAGTTCTGTGGAGAACACCACAGGTGAGTGGGGCCTGGTTGGCAGGAGAAGGGGGGGGTGGGTGACAAGGATTGTAGAGCCGCCCAGGGTGGGAAGAGGAGCCCCCTCACAGGGATTGTTTCCTGCATATTGAGGGCAGAAGCTTGGCCCAGAGGGCACAGCACCACCTTCTGGAAGAGAAGGTAATTGAACTCTAAGACTGCATTTACCTTTTTTTTTTTCTTTTCTTTTCAATTCCCCCCTTTTTTCTTTTATTCAACCTATTTTCTTTCTCTCAATCTCTTTAGTAACTTCTTTCTTCCCCTTCTCCTATCTTTCCTCCCAAGCATTACGACTCCTTTTATGTCTAATTTGCTAAATGCATATAGGTGAATGTTTTGAGATGGTCTATAGTGGTCCCAAGTCCCTAGCTACCCCTAAATACTCCAGTCCATTCTCCTGTTAATATACCCCTTCAGTAGAGCAATCTTCCAAGGTTGCCAAGATATACCAACCCCGATACCATCACATCACCGTACCTAAACATAAAGTCCCAAGACCAAAACCACAGATCACAATACACCATCAGAATCTGTATGCTTTTTATGAAATGAATGAATTTGCTTCAAAGTACAATAAAACTCAACATCTCTAGACATAGTCTCCCATCACAAAGGAGAGATCCCAGAGATATACAAAACCATAACAAATTTATAGGAGTAAATAGTAACGCAGCAGTGAAACAGAGCTGGAAACTAATGCGAGCATCATGAAAAAAAAGGAAAAAAGGTTTACAAACAATGCAGGACAGCCTAAATCTATAGGAGAACCTAGAGGCATCAGAAAAATGGTCAGATAAAGAACTCAAGGCATACCTTACTCAGATGGAATGGAATCTTAAAGAGGTCATTAGACAGCAAATGCAAACAATGAAAGAACACCTCAACAATGAATTACATAAACAACAAGAAGCAAATCAACAATTCTACCAGGAGATAGAGGTTATAAAAAAGAATCAAACAATAATCCTAGAAATGAAGGAAACTATAAACCAAAATAAAAACTCAAATGAGAGTATTACTAGCAGAGTAGATCAAGTAGAAGTCAGAACATCAGACAATGAAGACAAAATATATCATCTAAAAAAGATTCTAGTCAACTCAGAAAGGCTAGTAAGAAACCATGAGCAAAACATCCAAGAGATATGGGATATCATTAAAAAACCAAACTTAAGAGTCATTGGGATAGAGGAAGGTATAGAGATCCAAACCAAAGGAATGAGCAATCTGCTGAATGAAATAATTTTAGAAAACTTTCCATACATGAAAAATAAAACAGATGTCCAAATCCTAGAAGCTTACAGGACGCCAAACATACAGAACCACAATAGACCAACTCCAAGACACATTATTATGAAAATATCCAACATACAAAACAAGGAGAGAATATTAAAAGCTACAAGAGAAAGGAGGCAGATTACATTCAGGGGTAAACCAATTAGGCTAATGGCTGATTTCTCATCACAGACGCTGAAAGCAAGAAGATTCTTGAACAAGGTATTTCAAATGCTGAAAGATAAGGAGTGCCAACCAAGAATATTGTATCCAACAAAATTAAGCTTCAGGTTTGACAAAGAAATAAAAATCTTTCATGATAAACAAAAGTTAGAAGAGTTTGCAGCCAGAAAACCAACACTGCAAAGCATTTTGGCCAAAACAATACACGAAGAGGAAATGAAAAACAACAACCAAAACCATCAGTGGGAAGTGCCTCAGTAAATGGGGAGGGGAACTAATCAAAGAGGGAAAAACAAACCAAATTAAAAATAAATAAATAAATAAATAAACAAACGTGACTGGAAGTACAAACCATGTATCAATAATAACCTTAAATGTTAATGGCTTAAATTCACCAATAAAGCAACATAGGCTGGTAACCTGGATTAAAAAAACAGATCCAACAATATGCTGCCTTCAGGAGACTCATCTGACTGGAAAAGACATACACACGCTGAAGGTGAAAGGTTGGGAAAAATCATACCACTCACAAGGTCCTCGGAAGCAAACAGGGGTGGCCATCCTCATATCAAATATAATCCACTTCAAGCCTAAGTTAATCAAAAGGGATAAAGAAGGACACTATATACTGTTAAAGGGAACCATTCACCAACAAGACATAACAATTATCAATATTTATGCACCAAAAAATGTTGCTGCTACATTCATAAAACAAATTCTCCTCAAGTTCAAGAGTCAAATAGACCACAACACAATAATTATGGATGACTTCAATATACCTCTCACACCACTGGACAGATCTTCCAAACAAAAGTTGAATAAAGAAACTATAGAACTCAATAACACAATTAATAACCTAGACTTAACCGACATATATAGAATATATAAACCATCATCAAGCGGATATACTTTTTTCTCAGCAGCACATGGATCCTTCTCAAAAATAGACCATATATTATGCCATAGGGCGACACTTAGAAATTATAAAGGTGTGGAGATAATACCATGCATCTTATCTGATCATAATGGAATGAAACTGGGTTACAGAAGACATAAAAGAGGAAATCAAAAAATTCTTAGAGATAAATGAAAATAGACACAACATGTCAGAATCTGTGGGACACAATGAAAGCAGTTTTAAGAGGGAAATTCATTCCATGGAATTCATTCCTCAAAAAAAAAGAAAAAACCAACAAATAAATGATCTCCCACTTCATCTCAAAACCCTAGAAAAAGAAGACCAAAACAACAGCAAATGCAGCAGAAGTCAGTAATTAAAATCAGAGCTGAAATCAATGAAATAGAAACAATTGAAAAAATTCACAAAACTAAAAATTGGTTCTTTGAAAAAATAAATAAGATCAACAGACCCTTAGCCATGCTAACAAAGAGAAAAAGAGAGAGAACTCAAATTACTAGCAAACGGGAT